>NW_027512488.1:0-300000 GCF_048772815.1 Callospermophilus lateralis
CTAGAAGAAAGTTTTCCAGCATTCATCCTACCCAATTTATGACTGGACTGCAGGTTGCCTTATGGATGGGCCACCCCTACTATCGTCCTAAGTTCCTGTTTTCTTCCTAAATTTTGGCCACTACCCAGAATAGGCTCATGGTTTTGTGTCCAAGATATGTAACACCTCCAAGCTCTGTGACATGGCCATGTACTGGATAGCTGAATGGAATGGCGAGCATCTCAGGAAACTCAGATATCAGTGTGACCAGGAAAGTCTCAGTGGAGAAACACTGTTTTGGGCCTTCTGCTTACCTATTTTTCTGTTGCCCTGAATGTCAGGAAGGTCCTTACCTCAGGCCACTCCTTTTTGAAGCCTGAAGTAAACAGTTTTTAAATGCAAATGAATGGGCATCACCTGTGGTGCTTTGCTTAATTGCTTTCGAAAGGGATGTGTCTGAATCAGCCGCTTGGCTCTGGGTCAGGCTATGGATTAGATTCTCAGCACCTGATGGATATAAAGAAAGTTCCCATGTGTGTATTGAAAACAAAAATGGTAAAAATATCAGTCATTGTGCATGAAGTTTCCTGCCTTCCTCTGTTAGGTTCCTGACCTCCATCAAGTGAGAATAGGATCCTCTGGGTCAAATGAGTTCTTTGAACTCCTGCACAAGTGCTTGGGTTCTCCCATGATGCCAAATCACATAAAGAATCTATACCTGACAGTCAGTAGGCCTCAAATTGGAGAAGCAGAGCAGTATTAAAGGCAGGCCTATTTGATCACTCCTGGTTTACAGGAAGGGTGTCAAGGCCACACTCACTTTAGGCAAATGACGGGCAAGGGTGCATATTTTGGACATTGTCTTGGGCTGCGCTCCTAATGGAAACCTCCAGCAAGAGTTTATGATGAGTGTCTATATGGAAGAAGATGAGGGTCATGTGGGAAAGTTTTGGTTTCAATTGTGGTCATTTGTGTGGCGGTTGGAAGAGATGACTGGGTCCACATGGGCTTGAACTCTGGTGTGATTCTCCTTCGAGACTGAGTTCTGGAACTGACCTCAGAGAAGTATTGCCATTAATTGTGTTGGGATTGTAGGAGGACACGCATGAGAGTCACCCTTGAAACCTGAGATTGGGCCCTGGGTGGCTTTCCACAGAGCACTGAGAATCTCAGCCAGGATATCACATGATTTTATTCTGAAAGACTTAGCAGTTATAGTTAAGAGTCAAAACACACATGGACCTCACATTTTAGACCTCAATGGGCCTGTCTGCATGTGACATTTTGACCACTCTTTGGGAAGCCTTGCCTGTGAGAGATCTCCAGAGCTTTCATTGAAATGAGCTTCCTCACCATTTCATGGTTCTTGGATGAATGGAAACCCCAAAGTGCCTCCAACTTCATTCTTGAACAATGGATAGATAAATACCATGAAATTTTTGAAATTCCCAATGACCAGGTGGCACTGGAGAACCATTGGATGTCCTATTGCTGCTCATGAGTGTACAAGACAGTGCCTTGATTGACTGGATTTCTTGACAATGGTGTAGAACAGAGATGCCAGTAAGTTGGAGCCTGCTGAGTAGTGAGCCTAGAGCAGTGGTGTGCAGTTGTCTGATAATATATTTGTGGTGTGGCCATGTGGGTGTGTCATTGGCTTCCAAATGGCTTGTGACTGATTTGGTGCAGCCAGCATAAAATTATATGAAAAGGCATCTGGTTATATGGACAGGTTTCAGGGCAATGTTCAGAATCAGGTTGCTATGGTCAAGGGAGCAAGCAATGTGGGATAGAAGCCTGGTTGGTGCATTCTCCTGAAGACCCTGACCCACCACACCTTACAGGACTCCCACCAGCACTGTGACCCATTTGAAATCCTTGTATGTTGTGAAGCAAATACAAAACACCCAGTGCAGCTGCAAGAAACACCACGAAAATTGGAGGATGACCAAATGGCTTCAAAGTCCACACAGGGAGACACTTAGCCCCCAGTGGCCACAGTTTATCTACAAAGAGAGAATTCATCACTGCTTCCTCATGTTCATTAGAAAATAAGAAACCATATCCTCTAGGTCACATAGATGCAGACCCAGCTTTGATGGTCTCCGTACACAGGGAGCTAAAGCTCCTGACAACAACATATACTTCAAGTGCCCAACCTCAGAGGCAGTTTCTCAAGAAGTCTTAATGCCAGCATAGCTCCATGTTTGTGGAGTGTTTACACTGTCCCTTACATTTGGAAACTCCTCTACCACCTCCTGAACATTTTCCATTCCAGGTATGTATTCACAGATTTTCTAACTCTTCTTCTCTAATTGTGTCTTACTAGGGGCGAAGATACTGTCAAGGCATTGTTCTGGATGAAAGTGGAAATTTTTTGTAGCACATATTTGCATACACATTGGATTCATTTTCCTATTTTCCATTTGAAATACTTAATAACTGACACTAACCCATACCCTAATAGACTCTCACTACTAATCCTAATATGATGGAGTAAAATAACCCAAACAGAATAGAAATACAAACATTTCAGAGGAGGCATGGTGTATAGTTAGACTTGGCTTTTGCATGATAAAGTGTAGGTGTTATAAATCTAGTTAATTTTTAATTGAAATAGTTCCATGTGTACTTAAAGTTAACAAATATGTGAATTCCTGTCACCCTTTCTCTGTAGCCTATTCAGCACATGTATTTTTATATGCACATATAGAATTCTACCTGGTACCACAGGTACATTCTTGTGAGGTGGCTGACTTGGCAGATAGAAATTGTGAGAATAGATCACTCTGCCTAAACGCTGTTGAAACTGAAATTTCAAACTATGGGTGAGCTTCCTAGTTGAACAACATTATACATAAATCCATGTTCAGTAAAATGAATATTTTTGGATCTGTGGATGATATATATTTCATGGTGAATTTCAATTGGCATATGTATTGCTAATTTTTAATGTCTGTGTGTGTGTGTGTGTGTGTGTGTGTATATATATATACACTCTAAATTTTTTTAAAATATAAAATATATGTGTCTTATTATAAACTCCCTAAATTCATTCATATTCATGTATGTGGATTTAGAGTTAACATTTCACAAGATTATTCACGGAAATATTCATCCACCTGAAATATATATTTTTTTCCTAGAAATGAAAACTAACTTCAGTGAATGGTGGATACAAATCCTAATATTTCTACAATAATTGATCCAGTTTCTCATCAATGCAAGTAGATTCCTATGGGACATGATGTGTATTTTGATGTTCATTCTTATTCACCACTGGTATGTTACAATTTCTTCAGTTTATGCACATTATAGGATATATATTTCATCCATACGTTAGCAAAATTATAGGCATTTGTTTCACTTTCAATCATTTTTTGCTTTAGAACACATGTAATCCTCCATGTTTCTTGACTGGTTTGTTTATGAGACTTCATTCCAAACATATTATTTTCGATTTCCATAATCATATTTGAAGCAAAACTCACACACCCTTCATGATAAACTATAACCCTAATATTACTATTAGATGTATAACTGGTTGGAATGAATGATTGTATATCAATATAAGATTTCTTATATATTTTCAGATATCAAATAAATCCATTATTTAAAGTGGAACCAGTTATATTATTTATTCACACTATTGTCTATTCATGCATTGTCTCTATATTCATAGACACAGGGTACACCTCTTTGTAAACCCAATACTAATTTATACGTCTTCAAAATTTTGCTCCCAGTAATGGTGGAAGAAATACTCATGTCATCTGATCTACATATACATTTTATCACAGTAATATTCTGGACACAAAAAGAAAAGGTCACACTTATGTTTGCACCAAAGCCTAAATGTAAAGTGAACATGGATTACTAAAACCATCCATGTCAAGTTTGGCTAATGCTCTCAAAAGTCAATCCTATTTGTGACAACATATTTGTTTCTTGCTAAGTTTATATATTCAAACTCAACCCTGTTGAAAATATCTAATTCTATCTCTCACTTTATACTTTTCCTGGTTTCATAATGTCTCTATTTATATCAGCTTTCCTACATACTTTCCACAGTCCATCATTGTGACTGACTCTTCAATTGTGCTGACATTTACATTCACACTCTAATCCAAACCCTATTGCTAAGGAACTTTTTTTCCAAATCCTATACTCACTCTTCTTCTTAAACCTACTGACTATCTTCCTAATCCTACCCATTATCCCTTTTTGACTGGATGTTCTCTTATACATTCAATAATACAAGGTACAGTGTCTAATGCCATTGTATATCGATCTATCTCAGACATCTGTGCAGAACATAATTCAAAGCTAAGTATCACAATCAAGGGCCCATCCCCATTCTGCGCTTCAAATCTTATTTAGATTTCTGTTTTCATACATATATTTCACCTATATATACTTATAAATGTCGCAGGTTCCCAGTACCATTATTCATGCAGCAGAATGATTCCTTATTCAAATTGAACATATTATTAACCCTAACCATACACTGTTCCCTCAATCTAACTTTACAGAAGAGCAGGGACAGAGTTGGTCTTACAATACAGGAATATAGGGGATCTTCCACCTCCTGAGAACCTCAAGGTCCATGCAGAAATGATCCTTGGAGAAGATGTAGACAACTATGAAGGACCTGAGAGAGCAAAAGTCAGCATCCATGGCAAACAACCTGGTCAGGATGAAGGGTTGTTTATGAATCAGCCTCTCTCTTCTTATTGTAGAGAAGATGGACCAAACCAGGTTGGTGTGGAGAGCTGTTCCTAGGTGCCTATGGTTGATATACCATTCTACCTTGTGAAAGTGTCACAGAAAGTAGGGGCAGCCTCCATCTCATGGTCGTCTTGGAAGCAACTGTTAGGACAAAGTGGTTACCAAGGCAGTGATCTGATTCAGTTCCTTAAGGAAGTGACCTCACCTCACTTCTTTGTTGATGGAACTCTCTGAACTTGGTATCCAAGAAGCCAGGCACCAAGAGGCAGTCCCAATCCCAGTGGTCTCACTTGTATGGATTTACCAAGGACAGAGTCAGTCATTCTTGGTACCTACTGATGTGAGGACAGCCAAAACCAGGAAAGCTCTGAAGTGGGGCTTTTCCTGAGAAAGTAGGTAGTGGCTCACTGCTGGCTCCTGACAACTTCACAGAGTTGGCCAAGGAGACCAGATCTGAGACAGGACAGGCCATTTCATTGGAACATAGTATGGCCCACCAGTCAGAGGATACTCCGGATAGTCACAGACCTACTTGGGGGAAGGATGTGTCTTTGTGGGAGTCGGTGTGGGTTTGTGGTTTTGTCTCATATTCTGAGAATAGGTAGGAATGGCGGTTTGTTTGGTTTGGAGGGAACTGTTTCTAGTAAGTCATTTGACAAGGCGAGTGTTTCTATGTCTGTTTATACCACTGTGTCCCTGGTTGTAGACATTAGAAAAGAAAATGCATCAATGGGTGAGTCCTGTCTAGTAGAAAGCTTCTCAGCTTTCATCCTGCCCAATTCATGAATGGACTGCGGCTTGACTTATCAATGGGGAACACCTGCTAACTTCTTAAGTTCCTGTTTTCTTCCTGAATTGTTTGCACTCTCCAGAATAGGCTCGTGTTTTTGTGTCCATGATATGTACCTCCTCAAATCTCTGTGACATGGCCATGTACTGGATAGCTGAAGGGAATGGCGAGCATCTCAGAAAGCTCAGATATCAGTGTGACCAGGAATGCCTCAGTGGAAAAACCCTGCTTTGGACATTTTGCTTACCTATTCTTCTGTTGCCCTGAAAGTCAGGAAGGTCTTTGCATCAGGTGTGTCATGTGGGAGTGTTTTGGTTTTAATTGTGGTCAATTTTGTGGCCGTTGGAAGAGATGACTATGTCCACCTGGGCTTGAACACTTATGTGATTCCCCTTAGAGACTGAGTTCTGGAACTGACCTCAAAGAAGTATTGGCATGTATTGTGTTGGAATTTTAGGAGGCCACGCATGAGAGTCGCACTTGGAAACTGAGATCTAGGCCCAGGGAGGCTTTCGGAAGAGCACTGGAAATTTCAGGAAGGACATCACATGATTTTATTCTTAAAGACTTGGCAGCCATCGTTGCAAGTCAAAACACACATGGACTTCACATTGTAGATCTCAAATGCCTGGCTTAATGTGACCTTTTAGCCTGTCTTTGGGAAGCCTTGCCTGTTAGAATTCTCCAGAGCTTTCATTGAAATGAGCTTCTTCTCCATTTTATGGTTCCTGAATGAATTGAAACCCACAGTGCCTTCAACTTCATCCATGAAAAATGCCTAGATAAATATCATTAAAGTTTGGAAATTCCCATCACCTGGTGGCACTGGAGAACCTTTGGGTGTCCTATTGCTGATCATGAGTGTACCAGACAGTGCCTTGATTGACTGGGTTTCATGAAAATGGTATAGAACAGAGATGCCAGTAACTTGGAGACTGATGAGTAGTCGGCCTAGAGCAGTGGTGTGCAGGTGTGTGTTAAAACATCTGTGGTGGGGTGATGTGGATATGCCATTGGCTTCCAAATGCCTTGTGACTGATATGGTGCAGCCCCCATACCCTTGTATGTAAAGGCATCTTGTTATATGGAGAGGTTGCAGGGCAATGTTTAGAATCAGATTGCTATGGTCAAGGGGGCAAGCTATGTGGGATATAAGCCAGGTTGGTGCATTCTCCTGCAGACCCTTACCCACCACACGTGACAGAACTCCCTCCATCACTGTGTCCCAGTTGAACTTCTCATATTTTGTGAAGCAAATACCAAACTCCCAGTGCAGCTGCAAGAAACACCACGAAAATTGGAGGATGACCAAATGGCTTCACAGTCCACACTGGAAGACACTTAGCCCCCAGTGGCAACAGTTTACCTATTAAGAGAGAATTCAGCCCTGCTGCCTCATGTTCATAGGAAAAAAAGAAACCATGTCCTCCAGGTCATATAGATGCAGACCCAGCTTTGATGGTCTCACTACAAAGGAAGCTAAAGCTCCTGTCATCAACATATATTTCAGGTGCCCAACCTCAGAGGCAGTTCTTCAAAAAGTCTTTAGGCCAGCAGAGCTCCATGTTTTTGGAGTTTTTACCCTGTCCCTTACTTTTTGAAACTTCTCTACAACCTCGAATGTTGTGAACTCCTGAGCATTTTCCATTACCGATATGTATTCACAGATTTTCTAACTCTTCTCCTCTAATTGTGTCTTACTTGGGGTGAAGGAAATGTCAAGGCATTGTTCTGAATGAGAGTTGGAAGATTTTTGGGTAGCACATATTTGCCTACACATTGGATTCATTTTCCAATTTTCCATTCGAAATACTGAATCCCTTACTGTCAAGGAATTCTTTTTCAAAGAACACCTGACACTTACAAGAAACAGCCACCAGGAGACATCCTGTCTGGAAGACATCCTGTAGCCATATGTGTCCCTGAGACATCCTGTGGCAATCTTTCTTCCAGAAACATCCTGAAGTTATCTCACCTTGTGAAGACATCCAGGAACTGCCGATAAGAGAGTTTTCCCAAATCCAGCATTTTAATACCCATGTGTGAACAATAAAATTTTGCAGCTTGATCAGAACTCCTGTGTTGCTCTCATCTCTCGTGTCTCTTGTCCCTTCATTCCTCCCCATCTAGGTTCGCTGCCCATGTTGATGTGTCCTGCCGGCCGGGACATCTGGCGCCCACCGACTGGGGCTCAAGCCATTGACTGAGGGGGAACCCCTTCCTCCTGGAAGACTTGGTCAACAGGAGCCCGCGATCGTCTCAGCAGACACCACCCGAAGACATATCCAGGAGGAGGGTGGGAATGATGCACGGTGAGTGACCCACCATGTGACAAGCAGTATCGTCACATGATTTGTTTATTTCAGGCCTCAAGGAGTTCTTCAAGACATGGGGGGCACATGTTAAGAAAAAGGAGTTAAAATTTTTCTTTTCACACATAGGAGCATTGTGTCCATGGTTTCCTCTTGAAGGGACCATTGATGGCAAAAATGGCTTAGAGTAGGAGACTGTTTAAAAGATTATTATGAATCCTTTGGCCCAGAAAAAATGCCAGTTCCCACCTTTTCTTACTGGAACTTAATTAATGAAATTCTTAAAAGTTTTCGCTTTGACAATGGTACCTTACAACTTGTCAGGATTGGGGAAGAGATTATGCAAAAGACCTCTCGTCCCTCCTCTGCATGAGCATCATTAGTATAGACATAGACCCTTCTCAGTCTTCCCAGGACCCTGAGAACCTTCCTGGTCCCCCTCAAAATACGACCCTAATTAATAAGGCTCCAATGATTAAAAACCACCTTTATCCAGTTTTAAATCCCAGAGACACATTGACCCCTGGGAAGGACGCTATCTTGGAGAAGGAAGCAGCTCTCTACCATTCAGAAGACCCGCAACCTCTCAGGACCCTGCCACAGCCTACAGGATTTACACATCCACCTCCCTCCTATATCCCTCCTGCCTTTTGTGCTCTGGCCCTTCAGGGGCCAAGTGCCCCCCCAGATATTTTTTCCCTACTTCCCCTACCTAACCTCGCTCCCTTGCCAGCATCCTTCCAACATAGACGGGAAGAGATGCAACTTTTAAAATAATTAAATTCCCTTGACTCTGAGCTCTCTTCATTAGCCTTAGCTATGGAGTCAATGCAAGCTGGCCCACAGCGGTCTAATACAAAGTCGAAGCCACTCCATCGGCCTGTTCTCACCTTCCCAGTCACCACCAGTCAGATAGATAAGCCTGCCCAGGCTGAGGTCAAAGACTTCGATGAGGAACAAGAGGAGGAAGCGGGGGAAATGGATCAAGGAGATCAGGACTCAGAGGATGAGGAGTTCACCCCTGGGCAGGAAGGAACCCAGAGTCTACAAAAAATTAAGCCTATGTTTTCTTGAAAAACTTAATAAGGCTTGTGCTCACTATGGCCCCACTGTGCCCTACACGTTGGCTTTATTAGAAATCCACAGCGCACAATGGCTTACTCCCAATGATTGGAAATTTTTAGACCAAGCTACCTTCAGTGCCGGAGACTTCCTGTTATGGAATGCAGATTTCGAAGACAATGTCGGGAAACTGCTCAAATAATTTTAACTAAGGCCTCCTCTGAATCTGGGGCTTAAGTTTAGCTAGTGGGCAATGCGCCTTTTGACACTAAAAATAACAGGCACGTTTCCCTCCTGGACTCTTGGCGCAGACTCAGATGGCTGGTTTTCCTGCTTGGTGACACCTCCCTCAAAAGGCCTCGGCTACCAATTCCCTAGCAAAAATTTGACAAGTGCCCCATGAGCCTTATAGGTAGTTTGTTCCCCGGCTTAACCTAGCTGCGGAATGCTTGCATGAACCAAGCGAAGGTGAAAGCACCTATGTAAAACATCTTGCCTTTGAAAATGCCAACCTAGCATGTCAGGATGTTCTTCAACCACATAAGGATAAAGGGAAACTTTCTGAATTTATTAGACTCTGTGCAGGCGTGGGTGCAGCCCATGCCATGGGTCTCGCTTTAGGGGCCGCCTTTACCAAGGCGTTTCACAATCCTGGCTCACGTACTTGCTTTACTTGTAAACAACCTGGCCATTTTGCATGTGGGTGTCCGATAGGCAAACAAAGCCTAGGAATAGCGTCTCCTCAAACTGGGGCTTAACCGCCCCCAGCTACCCTTTTCCATAGAAGTGGTAAAGGTCATCACTGGGGCAGTGAGTGTAGATCTAAGACAAATGCCCTCAGACAGCCTATTTCTTCCTGCTTCTCGGGAAACTCCCTGCGGGGCCAGCCCCTGGCCACAACATCCCCCAGGACAAACACAGGAGCAATAAGGTTTGTTCCCTCCCAAACTCCCAACCTACCACAAAATCCTTCTCCACAATTGCCTCCCTCCAACTAGCCACCCCAGGCAGCGCAAAATTGGACCTCTGTGCCACCACAGTTACAATATTAGACTCAATGCAAGGGCCCCAGATAATACCCACTGGAATTATGGGTCCCCCTCCATCTCATACATGTGCCCTTATTCTTGGAAGAGCCTCCACTACCATACAAGGTGTTCAGGTCTTCGCTGGCATTAATGATAATGATTTCACTGAAGAAATAAAAATACTGGCCACTGCTATTAATGGAGATGCCGCCATCCCAGCAGGAACAAGACTTGCACAATTAATTCTCCTTCCCTTGGATTCAGGAGGCATTTCCACCACCCAAACCTACCTCGGGGGGCTGCCTTCTTAGGCTTCTCTGATGTGTATTGGGTTCAACCCATTTCTCACAATAGACCCACCCTTACCTTACTTACTGAAGGAAAGGAATTCCAAGGAGTTCTAGATATTGGAGCTGATGCCACAATTATTTCTCAAAAATACTAGCCATCAGGTTGGCCCCTCACTCCATCCTTGACTGACCTTAAAGGGATAGGAAAATAAAAAAATCCTCTGGTCAGCTCAAGGTCTATTAGCTGCACTGATAAAGATGGTAATAAGTCAACTGTCACTCCTTTCGTTGATTCTGACCTCCCTGTTAACGTATAGGGTGGAGATATTTTGAGTCATTGGAAGTTATTCTCGCCAGTCCCAATTCCATGGTGACTCATCAAATGCTTCCTATGAATTTTGTTCCTGGTACAGGCCTGGGGATACTGAAACAAGGACTGGTGGAGCCTATACAACCCATAAAAAAAAACAAATACATGTGGACTTGTGTATTCAGATTTTTAGTGTCGGTCCCTGACCCTCCTGTACCCCATGCAGATAAAATTATTTGGGAGACTCAGACTCCTGTGTTGGTGGATCAGTGGCCCCTTACCCAAGAAAAATTGGAGGCTGCCTCCACGTTAGTGCTGGAACAGCTGGCAGCCGGCCATGTAAAGCCCTCAACCTCACCATGGATTACTCCTATTTTTATTATCAAGAAAAAATCAGGCAAGTGGCGCCTTTTACAATATTTGTGTGCCATTAATAAAGTTATGTGCCCGATGGGAGCACTACAGCCAGGCATTCCCACACCAGTGGCGATTCCAAAAACCTATTGTAAAATGGTTATTGACTTAAAAGATTGCTTTTCTACAATTCCTTTACATCCTGAGGATAGACCCTATTTTGCCTTTAGTCTCCCTCGCATTAATTTTCTGGGCCCTATGCAGAGATTTCAATGGAAGGTTCTTCCCCAAGGTATGGCCAACAGCCCTAGTCTTTGCCAAAAATACGTTGCTCAAGCAGTAGACCCTGTGAGAGAGCGATGAGCACAAAATTATATTTTACATTATATGGATGATTTGTTAATTGCTGCACCTAATACCCATGACCTTAATAATTGTTACTTGGACTTTTACAAAACCTCACTACCTTGGGACTACAGATAGCTCCAGATAAGTTTCAAACACAGGACCCTTATACCTATTTGGGCCTTAAACTTCAAGATAATCAGATCCAAATTCCTAAAATACAACTATGTGTGGACCATATTCACACACTTAATGATTTTCAAATATTACTGGGGGATATTCAATTGCTAGGAACATATTTAAAATTACCCACTTGTGTACTTTTGCCCCTTAATGATATTTTGATAGGTGATTCCCACCCCTCCTCCCCTCAAAAGCTTACTCCCGAGGCATGACATGCATTAAACCAAGCCACAGAAGCCATTGCCCAAAAGTTTGTTACACAAATTTCTTATAACCTTCCTCTGGTTCTGGTTATTTTCCACACTCCTCATACACCCACAGGAATATTTTGGCAGCGAGATCCACATTTTAAAAATAAAGGCTGCCCCTTGCTTTTGGTCCTTGTACCCACCACATCCTCCAAGGTTATTACTGTTTATCTTGCTCAGGTAGCTTCTCTTATTTTTAAAGGTCGTTTGCTTTCTCGACAACATTTTGGCAAAGACCCTGATAATATTTTAATTCCATATACTAAGGACCAAACCCTTACTACAATTTTTACTACATACATGGATGAATGGGATATTGCCCTATCAGGCTTTTTGGGAACAATTCATAACCACATCCCCAATGACCCTCTTTTAAATTTTGTCCAGTTACATCCATTTATTTTTCCCAAAATTACTCAAAAGGCTCCCATTCCTCAAGCCCTTACCTTTTTTACAGACGGTTCCAGTAATGGCCGTGCAGTCTTTGTTGTCAATAACAAGCCTACCACCTTTGATACTGTCTGTCAGCTCAGTTTGTGGAATTGTTCGCCATAACACAAGTTTTTATAAAGTTTTTTGATAATCTTGTTAATATTTATACAGACAGTGCCTACATTGCTCATTCTGTGCCCCTTCTGGAGATTTCACCCACCATTAAGGCTTCTTCCAATTCCCCCTTTCTGTTTCACCAGCTTCAGCAGCTAATTCAGGCCAGAAAACATCCATTTTCCTTAGGACACATCATGACACACTCTGACCTTCTGAGCCCTCTAACACAAGGTAATGCCCAAGCTGATGCAGCAACACGTTCCATCTTTCCAATTTTTGTTGGCTCCATTCAAAAGGCCATGGAGTTACACAATCTTCACCATCTCAATTCCCAGAGCCATCGATTACTTTGGAAAATTACCAGGCAACATGCATGAGAAATAGTAAAAGCATGCCCTGCTTGCACTGTCTCCCTCCCCATTCAACACTTGGGAGTTAACCCCCGAGGATTACTGCCCAATCAGATTTAGCAAATGGATGTTATTCATTTTCCTGAATTTTGAAAAACCAAATATATATACGTTTATATAGATACCTTCAGCGGCTTTATTTTTGCATCACCACATTCTTGAGAGGCTACCAAAGATGTCCTTTCTCATCTTGTTTCAGCCTTTTTCATGATGTGTAAACCAATACATATTAAAACAGATAAATGTCCTGCATATACCAGTGCCAAGTTTAAACAGTTTTGTGCTACCTTGCAATTTTTTCATACTACTGAAATTCCATACAACACTCAGGGCCAAGGCATGTGGAACTTGCCCAGCTTACCTTAAAGACTTGGCTATCCCGTCTTAAGGCTTCCGCCCTTGTATTTACCACTCCCAGGGATCGCCTTAACCATGCATTATTTGCCCTTATTTTTCTTACCCTAGACAGTGAAGGCCATTTGGCCACAGACAGAAACTGGCATCCTTCATCCAATTCTGTTCGCACACCTGTTATGTGGTGCAATCCCATTACAAATAAATGAAAACGCCCACATCCTATCCTCATCAGGGGATGAGGCTCAGCTTGTGTTTTGGACCAAGAGCAAGCATCCCCAAGATGGTTACCAGAATGCCTGGTTAAACAGGTAAATTACTTACCTCAACCCAGGGACGGAGGCCCTCCCCCTGAGGACAAATTTTCCTCCATTTCAGATACAGCCAACAATCTGTGCGAGGATCCTGCTTAAGGCACTTCTGCTGAACAGGTTTGAACACAGAGGCCTTGGACCTCTAATTTCCAACATCATGGGGTACCATTTTGCCCCCCCCCCGTGAATGCAAAGGAGGATTTTGGACTGAGGCTCCCACTAGTTGGACCCAGACTGCTGACTGCATGACTAAGGTGACTTACCTCCGTGCCAAGGTTGACCATAATCTCGGAGGAGTTCATCAGCCTAAATGGGTATGTGTTAACAAGCCAAAGATTATTCCCCCTAGTACAAGTAAAGCTCTCCAAAATTGTTCTGCAACTTGTACGCATACCCAGGCGATGCATGTCTCTTGTAATGCGTCGGCTTCACTTTGTGTTAATAAACAGGGAGAACAATTTTTTGAAGCCTCCCTAACTAAAACTCATGCAGCAGGGGGACCACTATTCATTATACCCCCATTCTCTTTGACCATGGAGGAGATGGCAAATACACCAAGCTACAGTCAGCTGGGTGCCAAGGCACTGTCGGAAAACCTTCCTACTGGCCCATTAAGGCCCCTACAGGGGTCTCTGATGATGGAGGACCCACTTATTCTGTCAAGCATCCTCAGATAATCAAACTTTTGAAACCCCAAATATCTGAGCTCACATATCATCCCTTAATGTAGCCTAAATCCCAGTTCCCAGGTTTAGATACCAATACATTAGATATTTTGCAAACTACATTCTCCTAGCTTAATAATTCGAACCCCACCCTTGCTGGTGATTGCTGGCTCTGCATGACAACAGGGGCAATCATGCCTATGGCAGTTCCTATTAATTCTATCATGGACAATGATAATACATGCCAACCCGGATTTCCCTTTAAAGTACAGCCTATAGGCACTTTTACATTATTTCTTTTAGGCGCGATGCAGAATAATACCTATGATATTGATGTTCGACTTACTTCCTTTGGAAATTGCTCAACAGTATAAAATTATTCCTCACCCACCCCATCTCTTTGTCCCTCCAATGGCACAGTTTTTATGTGTGGAGGAAACTCGGCCTTCCCACGCTTCCAGCGAATTGGACCATTGGTTGTGTTCTTGCTTTATTACTCCCTGATATAACTATTGTCCCAGGAGATGAACCTCTACCAATTTCTAGCCTAGACACTTTAGTCAAAAGACATAGGTGGGCAATACAGGCTTTACCACTCATTGCCAGCCTTGGAATACAGCTGCTGTGGACACAGGTACAGTGGCTTAGGCACGGCTATTCACTCTTACCATCGCCTGTCTCAACAACTTATAAATTATGTACAAACTTTATCAGGAACCATTAAAGATTTGCAGGACCAAATAAATTCCCTGGCAGAAGTGTTCCCTCAAAACAGACGAGGCTTAGATTTGCTGACAGCTAACCAGGGAGGTATTTGCTTAGCCTTAGGGGAACGATGCTGCTTTTATGCCAATAAATCAGGCATAGTACGCATTAAAATTAAGCAGCTTCAAGAAGATCCAGAAAAGAGACAAAGGGAACTATTTGAAAATCCCCTCCAGATTGGGCATAATGGATTTCTACCCTACCTTCTTCCCCTATTAGTCCCTTTGTTGGGTTTACTTTTAATGGTGTCCATAGGCCCCTGCATTATAAAGAGGCTGGTACAATTTATTAAAGAACAGATTAATATTTTGGTTTCTAAGCCCATACAGGTCCACTATCATGGTCTGGAGATGGAAGACAGCACTGCCAACATTTAAAAGAATGTTCAACCCTTCTCACAGGCTTATTAAGTTTACATCCCCACAGATCTCTCTTTCTTACAGAAAACTATAAGTAACAGCTCTGAGCAACCATCTTCTACCCTTGCAATAAGGGTTCGTTCTCCATGGGCCCCTCCGCTTGGGGGAGGACACACCCTTGGAATGAGCACGTTAGGCCATAATAACGGAGGGTCCAGGAAGGACTGCAGGAGGATGGATCCACGGATCCCCAAACACAAGACCTCTGAATGACACGCTCTGGTGCATGGCGGTTGGCATGCTATCCCCTCAATGACGTCTCCTCCA
This sequence comes from Callospermophilus lateralis, assembly GCF_048772815.1. Lineage (NCBI taxonomy): Eukaryota > Metazoa > Chordata > Mammalia > Rodentia > Sciuridae > Callospermophilus > Callospermophilus lateralis. The sequence goes on from NW_027512488.1 coordinate 15,373, forward strand.
AAAACATGCCAAAGCCAACACGAAATCTCCTAGGAAAGATGCTCGCTCAAATCAGGAGATATTCTAAGGCATCCTAGAGAAACAGAGCCACTATCACCCCCTAAATCCATGGCCTGTAAGGTATGGTCGAATATTTTATATAACAAATGGGGAGATGTCAGGGGCTAGAAGGAAGTTCTCCTTCAAAAAATAGACTGACACAAGAAACAGCCCCCTGGGACACAACCTGCCTGGGAGACATCCCACAGCCATCTATCTCCTTTTGACATCCGGCTACCATCTGTCTACCTGAAACATCCTGAGGTTATCTCACCCTGTGAAGACATCCAGCAACTGCCGATAAGAGAGCTTTCCCATCCGCAGCATATAAATACCCTCTGAGAATAATAAAAGTTTGCAGCATGATCAGAACTCCTGTCTTGCTGTCATCTCTCGTGTCTCTTGTCCCTTCATTCCTCCCCAACTAGGATCGACACCCAAGTTGATGTGTCCTGCCAGCCGTGCCATCTGACACTAACCCATACCCTCCTAGACTCTGATGACAAATCCTAATATGATGGAGAAAAATAACCCAAACAGAATAGAAATACAAGCAGTTCAGAGGAGGCATGGTGTATAGTTGCACTTGCCTTTTGCATGATATAGGGTAGGTGTTATAAATCTAGTTAATTTTTAATTGAAATAGTTCTCCATGTGTTTTTAAAGTTAACAAATATGTGAATTCCTGTCTCCCTTTCTCTGTAGCCGATTCAGCACATGTATTTTTATATGCACATATAGAATCCTACCTGGTATCACATGTACATTCTTGTGAGGTGGCTGACTTGGAAGATACAAATTGTGAGAAGAGATCACTCCTCCTAAACGCTGTTGGAACAGAAAATTCAACCTATGGGTGAGCCTCCTAGTAGAACAACATTATACATAAATCCATGTTCAGTAAATTAAATATTTTTGCATCTGCGGATGATATATACTTCATGATGAATTTCGATTGGCATATATATTGCTACATTTTATTGTCTGGGTGTGTGTGTTGTGTGTGTGTGTGTGTGTGTGTGTGGGGTATATATATATATATATATATATATATATATATATATATATATATATATATATATACTGTCCAAATATTTCAAAATATGAAATATGTGTCTTACATATACTACCTAAATTCATTCATGTTCATGTATGTGGATTTATAATCAACTTTTCATAATATTATTCTCAGAAATATTCATCCACCTGAATTACATATTTGTTTTCTAGTACTGAAAACTAACTTCAGTGAGTGGTGCATACAATCCTAATATTTCTACAGTAACTGACCCAGTTTAACATCAATGCAACTAGATTCCTCTTGGATATGATGTCTATATTGAAGTTCATTTTATTCAACACTGGTACATTACTATTTGTTCAGTTTATACACATAATAGGATATATATTTCATGAACAACTTCAATAATTTATAGGATTTTGATTCACTTTCAATCATTTCCTGATTCAGAACACATGTATTCCTCCAGGTTACTTGATTGTTTTTTCATGAGACTTCTTTCCAAACGCTTTTTTTTTCGATTTCCATAATCATTTTGAAGAAAAACTGACACACTCTTCATGATAAACCATAACCCTAAAATTACCATTAGATGTATTTCTGGTTGGAATGAATGATTGCATATAAATATACGATTTTCTGTTTATTTTCAGATATCAATTCAATTGAATTTTAAAGTTGGAACAAGTTATAATATTTAATCACAGTATCGTCTATTCATAAATTATCTCTATGTTCATAGACACAGAGTAAATCTATTTGTAACCCCAATACTAATTTTTTCATCTTCAAAATGTTGCTCCCAGAAATGGTGGAAGAAATACTCATGTCACCTAATCTACATATACATTTTATCACAGTAATATTCTGGACACAAAAAGAAGAGGTCACACTTATGATTGTATCAAAGCCTAAATGAAAAGTGAGCATAGATTACTGAAAACATTCATGTCCAGTGTGCCTAATGCTCTCAAATGTCAATCCTATTGGTGACTACATATTTGTTTCTTCTTAAGACTATATTTTGAACCTCAACCCTGTTGCAAATGTCTAATCCTATCACTCAATTTATACTTTGCCTGATTTCCTAATGTCTCTATTGATGTCTGCTTACCTAAATATTTTCCCCAGTTCACCATTGTGACTGACCCTTCACGTGTGCTGACATTTACATTCACTCTCTACCCGATACACTATTGCTAAAGAACTTTTGGTCCAAATTCTGTACTCAGTCTTCTTCTGAAACTTATCGAATATCTTCCTAATCCTACCGACTATCCCTGTTCTAGTGGATGTTCACTTCTACATTCAATCATCCAAGGTACAAGGTCCTATGCCATTGATTATCGTTTTATCTGAAACACCTGTGCAGAACGTATATCAAAGCTAAGTATCCCAATCAATAGCGCAATACCCTTCTGGGCTTCAAATCTTACCTAGATTTTTGTTTTCATACTTATATTTCACCTATATATTCTTATAAATATCACAGGTTCCCAATACCATTATTCATCAATTAGAATAATTCCTAACCCAAATCAAACCTGTTATTAACCCTAACCATACACTGTTCCCTCAATCTAACTTTACAGAAGAGGAGGGACCAAGTTGGTCTTACAATACAGGAATGTAGAAAATCTTCCACCTGTTGTAAAACTCAAAGGTCCATGAAGAAGTGATCCCTGGAGAACATGTAGGCAGCCATGAAGGACCTGAGAGAGCAAACGTCATCTTCCATTGCAAACAACCTGGTCAGGATGAAGGGTTGTGTCTGAATCAGCCTCTCTGTTCATAATGTAGAGAAGATGGACACAAACAGTCCTGTTTGGAGACCTGTTCCTGGGTGCCTATGGTTCATATACCATTCTAACTTGTGAAAGTGTCACAGGAAGTAGGAGAAGCCTCGATCTCATGGGACCCTTGGAAGCAACTGTTAGGACAAAGTGGTTGCCAAAGCAGTGACCTCATTCAGTTCCTGAAGGAAGTGACCTCACCTCACTTCCTTGGTCATGGAACTCTCGGTACTTGGGATCCAGGAAGCAAGGTACAAAGAGCCTGTCCCAGTCCCAGTCCCAGTGGGCTCACTTGTTTGGATTGACCAAGGACAGAGTCAGTCTTTCATGGTACCTACAGATATGAGGATGGCCAACTGCCAGGAAAACTCAGAAGAGGGGCCTTTCCTGAGAAAGCAGATAGTGGCTCACCGCTGGCTCCTGACAAGTTCACAGAGTTGGTGATTTCCGGGGATCATAAGTTGGCCCACCAGTCAGAAGACACTCTGGATAGTCACAGACATACTTTGTAGAAGGTGGTGCCTCTGTGGTTGTCGGTGTGGGTTTGTGGTTTTGTCTCATGTTCTGAGAATAGGTAGAAAAGGCGGTTTGTTTGATTTGGAGTGAACTGTTTATAGTAAGTCGTTTGGCAAGCAAGAGTTTCTATGTCTGTGTATCCCACTGTGTCCATGGTTTTAGACATTAGAAAACAGAATGCATCAATTGTTGTGTCCTGTCTAGTAGAAAGCTTCCCAGCATTCATCCTGCCGAATTTATGAATGGATTTCAGCTTGCCTTATCGATGAGCAACATGTGGTATCTTCCAAAATTCCTGCATTCTTCATGAATTCTGGCTACTCTCCAGAATAGGCTCATGGTTTTGTGTCCAAGATATGTAGCAGTTCCAAGCCCTGTGACATGGCCATGTACTGGATAGCTGAAGGGAATGTCGAGCATCTCAAAAAACTCAGATATAAGTGTGACCATGATAGTCTAAGTGGAGAAACCCTGCTTTGGGCCTTTTGATTACCTATTGTTCTGTTGCCCTGAATGTCAGGAAGGTCTTTGCCTCAAGACATTCGTTTGTGAAGCCTGAAGAAAACAGGTTCAAATGGAAATGAATGGACATCACCTGTGGATCTTTGCTTAATTCCTTTGGAAATGGAAGTGTCTGAATCAGCCTCTTGGCCCTGTGTGAGGCCGTGGCTTAGATTCTCAACCCCTGAAGAATCTAAAGAAACATCACATGTGTGCATCCAAAACAAAAATGGCCAAAAGTGCAGTTATTGTGGATGAAGTCTCTCCCCATTCTCTGTGAGGTTCCTGACCTCCATCAAGTTAGAATAGGGATCCTTTGGGCCAAATCATTTCTTCAAAGCCCTAAAGAGGCTTGCCCATAATTGCTTGAATTTTCCCGTGACTACAATTCACATAAAGAATCCAAACTGCACAGTCAATACGCCTCAAATTGGAGAAACAGAGAAGTATTAACAGCAGGCCTATATGAACACTCCTGGTTCACAGGAGTGGTGTCCAGGCCACCCTGAATTTAGGCAAATTAGGGGCAAGAGAGATTATTTAGGAGACTGTCTTGAGCTTCGCCCCTCGTGGAAAATTCCAGCGATAGGTTATGATGAGTGTCTATATAAAAGAACATGAGGGCCATGTGGGAGTGTTTTGGTTTTAATTGTGGATGTTAGTGTGGTGGTTGGAAGAGATGACTGGGTCCACCTTGACATGAACTCTGGTGTTTTTCCCCTTAGAGACTGAGTTCTGGAACTGACCTCAGAAAAGTATTGCCATTAATTGTGTTGGGATTTTAGGAGGCCATGCATGAGAGTCGCCCTTGGAAACTGAGATCAAGGCCCAGGGTGGCTTTCAACAGAGAACTGGGAATCACAGCCAAGATATCACATAATTTTCTTCTGAAAGACTTGGCAGCCATAGTTGAGAGTCAAAAGACACATGGACCTCACATTGTAGAACTCAATGGGCCTAGCTTCATTTGACCTTTTGGCCATTCTTTGGGAAGCATTACCTGTGAGATTTCTCCAGAGCTTTCATTGAAATGAGCTTCGTCAAGATTAATGGTTCTGGAATGAACTGAAACTCACAGTGCCTCCAACGTCATTGTTGAAATATGGCTAGAAAAATACCATGAAATTTTTGAAATTTCCATGACCAGCTGGCACAGGAGAACTTTTGGATGTCTAGTTGCTGATCATGAGTATAACAGACAGTGCCTTGATTGACTGGTTTTAATAAAAATTGTGTAAAACAGAGATGCCAATAAGTTGGAGCCTGATGATTAGTGGGCCTAGAGCATTGGTAGGCAGGTGTGTGATAAAACATCTGTAGTGGGGCCATGTGGATCTGCCATTGGCTTCCAAATGGCGTGTGACTGACATGATGCAGCCAGCAGTCCCTTCTAAGTAAAGGCATGTTGTTATATGGAGAGGTTTCAGGGCAATGTTCAGAATCGATTTGCTATGGTCAATGGGGCAAGCTATGTGATATAGAAGCATGGTTGGTGCATTCTCCTGCAGAAATTGAAATACCACATGTGACAGAACTCCCTGCTGCACTGTGTCCCAGTTGAACTCCATGTATTTCATGAAGCAAATACCAAACTCCCATTGTAGCAGCAAGAAACACCATGAAAATTGGAGGATGAACAAATGGCTTCACAGTCCACACAGGGAGACACTTAGAACCCAGTGGCCACAGTTTACCTACAAAGATCAAATTCAGGACTGGTGTCTCATGTTAATTGGAAAATAAGAATCTATGTTTTACAGGTCACAGAGGTGCAGACCCAGCTTTGATGATCTCAGTACAAAGGAAGCTAAAGCTCCTGATAACAACATATGTTTCAAGTGCCCAACCTCAGAGGCAATTTCTCAAGAAGTCTTTAGGCCAGCAGAGCTCCATGTTTATGGAGTGTTCACCCTGTCCCTTACTTTTGGAAACTCCTGTACCACCTTCAAGGTAGTGAACTTCTTAGCATATTACATTCCAGATAAGTATTCACTGATTTTCTAATTCTTCTCCTCTAATTATGTCTTACTTGGGGCGAAGATAATGTCAAGCCATTGTTCTGGAGGAGTGGGAAGATTTTGTGTGGCACATATTTGCATACACATTGGATACATTTTCCAATTTTCCATTCGAAATACTGAATCCCTGACTCTAACCCCTACCATACTAGACTCTGACTACTAATCGTAATATGATAGAGAATAATAACCAAAACAGAATAGAAATACAAGCAGTTCAGAGGAGGCATGGTGTATAGTTGGAATTGCCTTTTGCATTATATAGGGTAGGAGTTATAAATCTAGTCATTTTTTTGTTGAAATAGTTCTCCGTGTGTTTTGAAAGTTAACAAATATGTGAATTCCTGTCTCCTTTTCTCTGTAGCCTATTCAGCACATGTAATTTTATATGCACATATAGAATTGTACCTGGTATCACACGTACATTTTTGTGAGGTGACTGACTTGGCAAATACAAATTGTGAGAAGAGATCACTCCTCCTAAATGCTGTTGGAACTGAAAATTCAACCTATGGGTAAGCCTCCTAGTTGAACAACATTATACATAAATCCATGTTCAGTATATGAATATTTTTGGGTCTGTGGATGATATGTATTTCATGATGAATTTCGATTGGCATATATATTGCTAGTTTTTAATGTCTGTGTGTGTGTGTGTGTGTGTGTGTGTGTATATATATATATATATATATATATATATATATATATATATACTCTCCAGATTTTTCAAAATATGAAATATTTGTGTCTTATTTTGCACTCCCTAAATTCATTCATATTCATGTATGTGGATTTATAATCCACTTTTTAAAAAATTAATCTCAGAAATATTCATCCACCTGAAATACATATTTTTTCCTAGTACTGAAACAGTTTTCAGTAAATGGTGCATCCAAATCCTAATATTTCGGCATTGCAAGATGGCTGTGAAGACAGTGTATCACACCCAGTGTACCCTGCCACTGCGCAAGTGAATAACGAGTTAGAGCAATGAAAAACTATCTTGTTAGGATCTTACAGGAAAATGGGTGTTTACCGAAACCTAGAAGAATGATTTCCACCACCGAGGTCCGGTAATTGAGTCTCAAACACAAGCCACTTGTGCAACTGGAGATCCATTCTGATTGATCCGCGTGACCTACCCTGTGTCTACAAATGGTGAGGCACCACCGAGAAGCGACCAGCAAGCAGGGAGAAACGTTGCTGCGGATTCTGTGGAATCCTGCTGGCTGAGCATCCACTGAGCCCCCAGCTGAATTCGGGATTTCAGACGGGGAAGTTAGCAGTACATTTCTATGCCCCAAAGCAGAAACTCCACAAAGGAAACCAACAGCCACCATCTTGGAGAGCTGAAGTAACCACCACCACTCCCTGACAGATTGCAAGAATAAAACAGGTGTGTGTTTCTCAGCTCATCTCACATACAGAGGGGAATTCGCATAAAATATCTCCTAGGCTTTTGGGGGAGGGATAATAAGAGCAAGTCTGCATAAAGACTGGGGGAAAACTAGAGGCACCTGACCTTCATCTCCCCTTCCCATCAGCGGCAAAAATGAAACTTGTCTAGCCAGTGCGGGGCGATGGGCAAGCGAAAAAATTAAAACAATAGAGTTCCAGGGTTCCCAATAGACACCCTACCCACCCAACAAACGGCAGACCCGGAGAACAGTTTGAGCTGCCGAGAAGCATCACTCAGGAGAAATCTGGTCTAGCAGGAGAAATCAGGACTAGCAGAATAAACCAGGGTACTAGAGGCCAGGCCCTCCTGACTGGCTGGCTGGAGAACGCCGGCCCACTGCCAGTGTGACTGGGCAACTGGAGACCACCTTCCTGCTGGCGCCAGCCCACCTGCTGACGCTATGTCTTGACGGCTGGAGAACGCGCGCCTGCCGGCGACCGAACGCGCAACTGTGTGGCTAGAGATCACCCACCAGCCGAAGACAGACCACAAGCTGCCCGCGCTACTGGGTGGCTGGAGACTGCCGGCCTGCCAGCGACCGGGAGCTGAAACCAACCAGAGACAATACAGTCCACCCACCCAATTCGGACACTCCGGCATGGAGCCTGGGGCCCACCACAGCAGAGAGGTGACATCACTGGAGCTCGGCCGTCAGAATTCCTTAACAGCGGAATCCACTTAAGCAGGCATAGTCTACCAACACAAAGGAGAGAAAACAGAGATATATAAACCCATAACAAATCTATAGAAGAGAGCAGAAACACAGCAATCAAATAGAGCTGGAAAATGACGTGAACATCATGAAAAAACAAGGGAAAACAAGGTGTACAAACAATGAAGGACAACTTAATACTACAGGAGAACCTAGAAGCATCAGAAACAGGGATAGGGAAAAAACTTAAGTCGTACCCAACTCAGATGGAAAGGAATAAGAGAGAAGACATGAGGCAGCAAGTCTAAGGATAAAAGTATATTTTGAAAATGAATTAAACAAACAAATTCAAATGGCAAAGAACAAGCTTTACCAGGAGATAGAGATCTTTTAAAAAATCATACAGTAATTCTAGAAATGCAGGAAACTATAAACCAAATTAAAAACTCAAACAAGAATATTACAAATAGACTAGATCAAGTAGACGTCAGAACATCAGATAATGAAGACAAAGTTTTTCAACTTGAAAAGAATATAGTCAACACAGAAAACATGCTTAAATCCCATGAGCAACTATTCAAGAGATATGGGATGTCATAAAAAAAACAAAATTGGGAGTCATCGGGATAGAAGAAGGCATAGAAATTCAAACCGAATGAATGAACAACATATTAAATGAAATAATTCTAGAAAACTTCCCAGAGATTAAAGATGGAATGGATTGCCATATCCTGGAAGCCTACAGGACCTCAAACATTCAAAACCATAATAGACAAACTCCAAGACATATAATTATGAAGATAGCCAACATACAGAACAAGGAGAGAATATTAAAAGCTACGAAAGAAAGTAGGCAGATAACATTCAGGGGTAAACCAATAAGGTTAACAATTGATTTTTCATCACAGACTTTGAAAGCGAGAAGATCTTTGAACAATGTATTTCAAACACTGAAAAATAATGGATTCCAACCAAGAATACTGTATCCAACAAAATTAAGCTTCAGATTTGACAATGAAATTAAGTCCTTCCTGATAAATAAAAGCTAAAAGAATTCGCAGACAGAACACCAGCACTGCAAAGCATTTTGAGCAAAATACTACAAGAAGAGGAATTGAAAAATAGTGCCCAAAACTAACAGCGGGAGGTATCTCAGTAAAGGGGTAAGAAAAAAACCAAAAAGTAAAAACTACCCAAATTAAAATAAATAAATAAATAAACATGACTGGAAGTACAAATCATATTTCAATTGTAACCTTAAATGTTAAAAATCTAAACTCACCAATCAAGAGACATAGGCTAGTAACCTGGATCAAAAAAATAAATCCAACAATATGCTGCCTTCGAGAGACTCATATGAAAGGTAAAGACATACACAGGCTGAAAGTGAAAGGTTGGGAAAAATCATACCACTCATATGGCCCTCGGAAGCAAGCAGGAGTGGCCATACTCATATCATATAAAATCAACTTCAAACCTACGTTAATCAAAAGGGATAAAGTAGGACACTATATGTTGTTAAAAGGAACCATCCACCAAGAAGACATAACAATTATCAATTGGTATGCACCAAACAATTGAGCTGCAATGCTCATAAAACAAACTCGCCTCAAGTTCAAGAGTCAAATAGACTACAACACAATAATTATGGGTGACTTCAACACACCGCTCTCGCCATTAGACAGATCCTCTATAAAAAACTGAATAAAGAAACTATAGAATTCAACAGCACAATCAATAACCTTGACGTAACCGACATATATAGAATACATCAACCATCATCAAGTGGATACACTTTATTCTCAGCAGCACATGGATCCTACTCCAAGTTAGACCATATATTATGCCATTGGGCAACTCTTAGTAAATATAAAGGCGTGGAGAAAATACCATGCACCATATCTGATCATAATGGAATGAAACTGGAAATCAATGATAAAAGAAGGAAGGAAAAATCCTACATCACATGGAAAATGAACAATATTCTACTGAATGATCAATGGGTTACAGAAGACATAAAGGAGGAGATAAAAATATTTTTAGAATCAAATGACAATACAGACACATCATACTGGAATCTATGGGACACAAAGAAGGCAGTTTTAAGAGGGAAATTCATTTCTTGGAGTTCTTTCCTCAAAAAAAGAATAAAACAACAAATAAATAAACTCACAGTACACATCAAAAACCTAGAAAAGGAAGAGCAAAACAACAGCAAATGTAGTAGAAGACAAGAAATAATTAAAATTAGAGCAGAAATCAACGAAATTGAAACAAAAAAAAACATTGAAAAAATTGATAAAACTAAAAGTTGGTTCTTTGAAAAAATAAATAAGATTTACAGGCCCTTAGCCATGCTAAGGATGAGAAGAAGAGAGACAACTGAAATTACTAACATACGGAATGAAAAAGACAATATCACAACAGACAGTACACAAATACAGAAGATAATTAGAAGTATTTTGAAACCCTATATTCCAATAAAATAGAAGATAGTTAAAATATCGACAAATTTCTTAAGTCATACGATCTGCCCAGATTCAGTCAGGAAGACACACACAATTTAAACAGACCAAAAACAAAGGAAGAAATAGAAGAAGCCATCAAAATACTACCAACCAAAAAAAGCCCTGGACCTGATGGGTATAGAGCAGAGTTCAAAAAAACCTTCAAAGAAGAATTAATACCAATACTTTTCAAGCTATATCAAGAAATAGAAAAATAAGGAGCTCTTCCAAATTCATTCTCGGAGTCCAAAATCACCCTGATCCCAAAACCAGACAAAGACACTTCAAAAAAGAAAACTACAACCAATATCTCTAATGAACTTGGATGCAAAAATTCTCAATGAAATCCGTGTGAATTGAATCCAAAAGCATATCAAAATAGTTGTGCACCATGATCAAGTAGGATTCTTCCCTGGAATGCAAGGCTGGTTCAATATACGGAAATCAATAAATGCTATTCTCCACATCAATAGACTTAAGGACAAGATCCATATGATCATCTGGATAGATGTAGTAAAAACATTCGACACAGTTCAGCAACCCTTTATGTTCAAAACACTAGAAAAACTAGAAATAACAGGAACTTACCTCAACATTGTAAAAGCTATATATGCTAAACCTCAGGCTAGGATCATCCTAAATGGAGAAAACTGAAGGCATTTTCTCTGAAATCTGGAACAAGACAGGGATGCCCTCTATCACCACTTCTATTCAATTTACTTCTTGAAATACTAGCCAGAGAAATTAGACAGACAAAAGAAATTAAAGGCATAAAAATAGGAAAAGAAGAACTTGAATTATCGCTATTTGTGGATGACATGGTAATATATTTAACAGACCCAAAAGGGTCTACAAAGAAACTGCTAGAGTTAATAAATGAAGGATATAAAACCAACACGCATAAATCAAAGGCATTCCTGTATATCAGCAACAAAACTTCTGAAATGGAAATGAGGAAAACCACTCCATTCACAATATCCTCAAAGAAAATAAGATACTTGGAAATCAACCTAACAAAAGAGGTGAAAACCACAGAACCCTAAAGAGAGAGATAGAAAGAGATCTTAGAAGATGGAAAAATGTACCCTGTTCATGGATAGGCAGAACTAAATTCATCAAAATGGCGAAATTACCCAAAGTTCTATACAGGTTTAACGCAATGCCAATCAAAATCCCAATGGCATTTCTTGTAGAAATGATAAAGCAATCATGAAATTCATATAGAAAAACAAAAGACACAGAATAGCAAAAGAAATTCTAAGCAGGAAGTGTGAATCGGGAGGTATAGTGATACCAGAGTTCAAACTTTACTACAAATCAATAGTAACAAAAACAGTGTGGTACTGGTACGAAAACAGGCAGGTGGACAAATGGTATAGAATGGAGGACAGAGAAACCAATCCACAAAATTACAACTTTCTTATATTTGATAAAGTGGCTATAAACATGCAATGAATGAAGGATAGCAACTTCAACAAATGGTGCAGGGAAAATTAGAAATCCATATGCAACAAAATGAAACTGAATCCCATTCTCTCACCATGCACAAAAGTTAAATCAAAATAGATCAAGGAGCTAGATATCAAATCAGAGACACTGCGTCTCATAGAAGAAAAAGTTGGCTACGATCTATATACTGTAGGGTCAGGCTCCAAATTCTTTAATAAGACATCAATAGCCCAAGAGTTAATAACAAGAAAAAAACAAATGGGACTTACTTAAACTATAAAGTTTTTTTCTCAAGAAGAGAAACAATAAGAGAGGTAAATAGAGAGCCTACATCCTGGGAACAAATTTTTACCCCTCACACTTCAGATAGAGCCCTAATATGCAGAATATACAAAGAACTCAAAATATTAAACAATAAGATAACAAATAACCCAATCAACAAATGGGCCGAGGACCTAATCAGACACTTCACAGAGGAGGACATACAATCAATCAACAAGTACATGAAAAAATGCTCACCATCTCTAGCAGTCTGAGAAATGCAAATCAAAACCACCTTAAGATACCATCTTACTCCAGTAAGATGAGCAGCCATTATGAAGTCAAACAACAATAAGTGTTGGCGAGGATGTGGGGAAAAGTGTACACTTGTACACTGCTGGTGGGACTGCAAATTGGTGAGGCCAATTTTGAAAGAAGTATGGATATTCCTGGGAAAGCTGGAAATGGATCCACCATTTGACCCAGCTATCACCCTTCTTGGACTGTTCCCTGAGGATCTTAAAAGAGCGTACTATAGGGATACTGCCACATCAATGATCATAGCGGCACAATTCACAATAGCTAGACTGTGGAACCAACTTAGATGCCCTTCAATAGATTAATGGATAAAAAAATGTGGCATCTATACACAATGGAGTATTACACAGCACAAAAATGACAAAATCATAGAATTTGCAGGGAAATGGATGGCATTCGAGCATATTATGTTAAGCGAAGCTAACCAGTCCTTAAAAAATAAATGCCAAATGTCTTCTCTGATATAAAGAGAGCAAATAAGAGCAGAACAGGGAGGAAGAGCATGAGGAAAATATTAACATTAAACAAAGACGAATGGGGGGAGAGAAAGGGAGAGAGAAGGGAAAGCTTATGAAAATTGTAGGAGACCCTCAATGTTACACAAAATCGCATATAAAATGTTGTGAGGGGAAGTGGGGGGGAAACAATGGAGAGAATTGAACAATAGCAGATGAGGTAGAGAGGGAAGATGGGAGGGGAGGAGAGGGTGGATAGTAGGGGATAGGAAAGGTAGCAGAATACAACAGTCACTAATATGCCATTATGTAAAAGTGTGAATGTGTAACCGATGTGATTCTACAATTCGTATTTGGGGAAAAAATGGGAGTTCATAACCCAATTGAGTCAAATGTATGAAAGATGATATATCTTGAGCTTTGTAATGTTTTGAACAACAAATAAAAATAAATAAATAAATAAATAAAGGTTTAAAATTTAGTGGGAAGAAATCAGCTAAAAATGGGTTCAGATGTATTCATTTTGCTATGCAGAAACTTTGTTTTGTGTAGTTGTAAATATCACAAATTTATTTTACCAGAAAATGCACATAAATTGAGATGAAAGGATAATTCACCTATCTTCATGAAAAATTCATAGCATTTCCTACACTTTTCATACTTCATTTTTTTCATGAATATTTTGACATGGACAAGGTCTAGTCTTAGGCTATTCTTCCAGAATACTACCTCATCTGACAAGTTCGTACAATGTGTTGGATTGTTCTTTTCATCTTTTATTTAATAGTTTCTAGCTGATAATGTGTATTTTTCTTATCTTTATTTGGACATTATCTTTGCATTTTATGTTTTACTGGGGAAGAGACTCATCAAATGCTCTTTATTATATGTATCAACAATCAAATATTTAGAGCATGCAATTATTCTTAATTTTGCATGAAAATAAATTTGTACCATTTTTCTTATTAAGATGTAGTATTATTAATAATGTCCCTACTGTAATAAGTAACTACTTACAAGAAGAATTAAACAATTGACTTTATATCAATTATGAACATGAAAAGTACTAAAATAAGTATTTGGCAATTAATACACAATTGATAGAAATAGAAATCACAAGAACGCCATTTAAAATGTCAGTGCATATGGTCCTTAAATAATAGGTTGTTCAAATAAAATTTCACTAATTCATAAGAGTTAATATGCCATATTACAGCTTAATGTGATATAAAACCTTAAATTATCAGTATTGATAAATAAGAATGATACCTTTTTACTTAAATATCTTTATTTGATTTTCACTGTAAGATGTTAATTATGGAAGAATTGAGAATTAAGAAAGACTTGGTCTATATTATTTCTAACAGGAAAATCAAAGTACTTTTAAATATATATGTATATATATATAATAAATGTAATGCATATGCATGAATATAGATACATATGTGTAATAAATGTATTGTAATATATCTATCAGGTGATTATAATTTTTGGATTTTCTCAAGAAAAAGAATGACTATAAAAAACAGTCTTAAACTTAAATTTCATAGCATACTACTGTTTGTAATGACATGAGAGAAAAATAGATATGGAGGGGAAACGAAAAAGGAAGGGAGAGAAGGGGGAAAATGGGGAAGAAAGTGAGTAAAGAAGAGGGACATGAGTGTATGATGTTAAGATAAAAGTGGAGGGGCTGGGTTTGTGGCTCAGTGGTAACATGCTTTTCTAGCATGTGTAAGGCACATGGTTCTATTCTCAGCACCACATACAAATAAACAAAATGAAGGTCAATCAACAACTGAAAAAATAAAAAATAAAAAAGAAGAAATATTATGAAAATTCCAAGCTTTGATGAATGTTAAATAAAAAAAAAATATGTTACATAGCCTTATGTAATTTTAGACTATCCAAAATAGTCACTAAATGTTAGATTATTAGTGCTATAACTAAAAATCCATTGATCTTTCCTCTACATTCTGTGGCATGCTAGTGCTAAAATAAATTGTATTATTAATCCCAACCAAAATCCTAATATTTCTACAGTAACTGACCCAGTTGAACATCAATGCAAGTAGACATGATGTGCATTTTGACGTTCATTTTTATTCAACACTGGTACATTACTATTTCTTCAGTTTATGCACATCATAGCATATATGTCTCATCAAAATTTCGCAAATTTATAGGCATTTGTTTCACTTTCAATCACTTCCTGCTTGAGAACACATGTATTCCTCCATGTTTCTTGACTGCTCTTTTCATGAGACTTCTTTCCAAACACATTATTTTCGATTTCCATTATCACATTTGAAGCAAAACTCACAAACCAGTCACAATAAACCATAACACTAATATTACCATTAGATGTGTAACTGGTTGGAATGAATGGTTCTATATCAATATAAGATTTCTTACTTAGTTTCAGATATCAATTCAATCCATTATTTAAAGTGGAACCAGTTATATTATTTATTCACAGTACAGTCTATTCACGAATTATCTCTATATTCATAGACACAGGTACACCTCTTTGTACCCCCAATACTAATTTATACGTCCTCAAAATATAGCTCCCAGAAATGGTGGAAGAAATACTCATGTCACCTGATCTACATATACATTTTATCACAGTAATATTCTGGACACAAAAAGCAAAGGTCAAACTTATGATTGTACAAAACCTAAATGGAAAGTGAACATGGATTACTAAAAACATCCATGTCCAGGTTGCCTAATGCTCTCAAATGAAAATCCTATTGGTGACTACATATTTGTTTCTTCCAAAGATTATATATTCAAACTCAACCATGTTGAAAATGTCTAATCCTGTCACTCACTTTATACTTTGCCTGATTTTGTAATGTCTCTATTGATATCTGCTTTCCTACATATTTTCCCCAGTTAATCATTGTGACTTCCTCGTCACATGTGCTGATATTTACATTCACTCTCTTAGTGATACCCTACTTCTAAAGAACTTTTGTTCCAAATCCTACACTCATTCTTCTTCCTAAATTTACCGAATATCTTCCTAATCCTACCGACTATCACTTTTTGACTGGATGTTCTCTTCTACATTCAATCATCCAAGATGAAAGGTCCTATGCCATTGTATATCGATTTATCTGAAACATCTGTGCAGAATGTAATTCAACGCTAAGTATCCCAATCAAGGGACAAATGACCTTCTGGGCTTCAAATCTTACTTAGATTTCTGTTTTCATACATATATTTCACCTCTATATTCTTGTAAATATCATAGGTTCCCAATACCATTATTCATGCAGCAGAATGGTTCCTAACCCATATCAAACATGTTAATAACACTAATCATACACTGTTCCCTCAATCTAACTTTGCTGAAGAGCAGCGACAGTGTTGGTCTTACAATACAAGAATGTATGGGATCTTCCACCTGCTGAGAACATCAAAGGTACGTGCAGAAATGATCTCTGGAGAAGATGTAGGCAGCTATGAAGGACCTGAGACAGCAAAAGACATCTCCATGGCAAACAACCTGGAAGGATGAAGGAATGTGTCTGAATCAGCCTCACTCTTCTTAATGTAGAGTAGACCAAACCAGGCCTGTGTGGAAAGCTCTTCCCAGGTGCGTATGGTTGATATACCATTCTAACATATGAAATTGTCACAGGAAGTAGGGGCAGCCTCCATCTCATGGAACCCTTGGAAGCAACTGTTAGGACAAAGTGGTAGCCAAGGCAGTGACCTCATTCAGTTCCTGAAAGAAGTGACCACACCTCACTTCCTTGGTGATGAAAGTCTCTGAACTTGGGATCCAGGAAGCCAGGCACCCAGAGCCATTATCAATCCCAGTCCCAGTGGTCTCACTTGTTTGAATTTACCAAAGACAGAGTCAGTCTTTCTTCTTACCTGTTAAGGTCTGTAAACAAGTCAGATTGGCACCTGTTATTTTGCTGGAGAAATGTTAGAGTCTGTAAACAAGTCTGGATGGCGCCTGGCAAAATGCCAGAGGGAGTGGTTTGTGAAGTAACAAAAGCGAGCCATTAAGTGTGAAGATTCCTTATTGGTTGACTGCTGTATCTATTTTATGCTAATGAGATAGGCTGTGTAAAATGTATAAATATCGCTCAGATCTTACAATAAACGGCTCTCATTCCTGCTGCATCAACATACACAAGTTATTCGTCACCCCCCAGGTTATTCTGCTGCAGCGGGACTGCGGCAGATGGTGGCCCGTTACGGGGAGCCCTGGGACACTCACGGGTAAGGGTCGAAAAAAGCTTTCTGTCCATAGATAGGACGGGAGCAATCTGCTCGTCCCTAGGCAGATAGGGTGATAGGAAAAATGACCATTTCGAGAAAATGGAGAAGATTGATGCAGTATGTTTGTGTCTTGTTTTGTCTTGAAATGTTGTATTGTCTTTGTGATGAAAATATGGAAGGGGTGAGAAGTAAATTGATAAGAGAAAAAGGCACCCCAGTGGAACCAAGAATAGTTAGGGCATGTGTTGATAAAAGCCCAGAAACTCTAGTCAGAAAGAAAAAGAAAGTTCAGAAGAAGAAGGATTATCAGGAAAAAAGTTGCAGCAAAAGGCTATTACTGAATACTTTTCGATACTGGAGGGTGCGTGAAATGACAAGGCGGCTGCCACCTGCCCAAGCCGATCATGGCGCAGTAAGAATTTTCCAAGAGGCAGTTGAGGGCTCTTCCCCGCCCCCCTGCCCAGGGGAGCGGATCACCACTGTGAGCCCAAATCTAGACCTGACCTGGAGGCACAGTCTCGCAGGCTTTTGCTCCCTGTGCCCGGAAGAAGTTTGAGCCCAGGACTCTCCCTGGGGCCATCTGGGGCTGCCCAGGATGCTAGAGCTGGCAGAAGATGCCACTGGCATCCCTGAAGTTTGATCATTTCCAAGGCCAGTAACTACAATGGGTCTCCCACACCTGCAGGCTGATGAGTAATGAGTACTATTAAGGCTTATTTCAAATGTAAAAAACCTTGAGATAATGTACTAAAATTGTTCAGAAGGTTGTTTTCTTAGTGAAATGCTACAGGATTTTCTTTAGCCATCCGGAGTTCCTGCCTTCGTCCAAGTGCCAGTGAAAACAAAGGTGGAAGAATTTACAATGTTGCTGAGAACTGGAGGAAACTTCGGCTGAGAACCCGAGGAGACTTCGGAGCTATCGCTGTTTCTGCTACTACAACTTAAGCTAGCTGCCTGGAGAACTTACCTGGACTGTGATTTACCTGAACTCTGAGTTAATCTATTGAGACACTGCTTTATCTGGACTGAGAAAACAGACTGTAATCTACAACAACTTGTAACTCGGTATCTTTGCAAACGGTGTCATTGCTGGTATAAGTTTTCAAAGGGCTTCTTGCATGGAGCCATCAATTGGATTGGTATTGTAACATTTTGTATCCTCCCTTTCTGTTTCTAGCAGGTTATTTATGGTGTTTCTGTAAAAAACACTATGGTCCTTATTTAAATTAAACAAAAGGGGGAAATGTTAACGTCTGTAAACAAGTCAGATTGGCACCTGTTATTTTGCCAGAGAAATGTTAGAGCCTGTAAAGAAGTCTGGATGGCGCCTGGCAAAATGCCAGAGGGAGTGGTTTGTGAAGTAACAAAAGCGAGCCATTAAGTGTGGAGATTCCTTATTGTTTGACTGCTGTATCTATTTCATGCTAATTAGATTGGCTGTGTAAAATGTATAAATACCGCTCTTATTCAACAATAAATGGCTTCCAGTCCTGCTGCATCAGTCTACACAAGTTGTTCGTCACCCCCCAGGTTATTTTGCCCAGCCAGCCGGGCTACGGCACTTACCTACTGATGTGAGGATGGCCAAATGCCAGGGAAGCTCTGAAGATGGTTCTTTCCTGATAAAGCAGGTATTGGCTCACCGCTGACTCCTGACTACTTCAAGAGTTGGCAAAGGAAAGCAGATTTGAGACAGAACAAGCAATTTTGGGGAACATAGTATGGCCCACCAGTCAGAGGACACTCTGGATAGTCACAGACCAACTTGGAGGAAAGAGTTGCCTTTGTGCGTGTGGTTGTGGGTTTGTGTATCCCACTGTGTCTGTGGTTATAGACATTAGAAAAGAGAATGCATCAATGGATGTGTTCTGTCTAGTAGAAAGCTTCTCAGCATTCATCCTGCCAAATTTATGAATGGACTACGACTTTCCTTATGAATGGGCAATACCTGCTATCTTCCTAAGTTCCTGTTTTCTTCCTGAATTCTGGCCACTCTCAAGAATAGGCTCATGGTTTTGTGTAAAAGATATGTACCACCTCCAAACTCTGTAACATGGCCTTGTACTGGATAGATGAAGGGAATGGAGAGGAACTCAGAAAACTCAGATATCAGTGTGACCAGTAAAGTGTCAGTGGAGAAACACTGATTTGGGCCTTTTGTTTACCTATTGTTCCGTTGCCCTGAATGTCTGGAAGGTCTTTGCCTCAGTCCACCCCTTTGTGAAGCCTGAAGAAAACAGTTTTCTAATGGAAAATAATGAGCATCACGTGTGGCTCTTTGCTTAATTGCCATGGAAAGGGATGTGTCTGAATCAGCCTCTTGGCCCTGTGTGAGGCTGTGACTTAGATTCTCACCACCTGATGAATCTAAGGAAAGATATCATGTGTGCATCCAAAACCAAAATGGAAAAACAGCAGTCTTGTGGATGAAGTCTCTCGCCTTCCTCTGTAAGGTTCCTGATTTCCATCAAGTGAGAATAGGTATCCTTTGGTTCAAAAAGTTTTTCAAAGCCCTGCAGAGGCAAGCCCATAGGTGCTTGGATTTTCTCATGACTCCAATTCACATAAAGAATCTAAACCCCACAGACATTAGGCTCAAATTGGAGAAGCAGAGCAGTATTAATGGCAGGCCTATTTGATCACTCCTTGTTCACAGATAGGTTGTCAAGCCACCCTGACTTTAGACAAATGAGGGTAGGGAGCATATTTTGGATACTGTCTTCAGCTGCGCCCCTCATGGAAACTTCCAGCCAGAGATAATGATGAGTGTCTATGTGGAAGTAGTTGAGAGCCATGTGGGAGTATTTTGGTTTTAATTGTGGTCATTTGTTTGGCTGATGGAAGAGATGACTGGGTCCACCTTGGCTTGAACTCTGGTGTGAGTCTTCTTAGAGACTGAGTTTGGAAATTACTGCAGAGATGTATTGCCATGAATTGTGTTGGGATTTTTGGAGGCCACACATGGTAGTGGCCTTTGGAAACTGAGATCTAGGTCCAGGGGGCTTCCCACAGAGCACTGGGAATCTGAGCCAGAATATCACATGATTTTATTCTTTAAGAATTGACAGCCATAGTTGAGAGTAAAAACACACATGGACCTCACATTGTAGACCTCAATGGGCCTGGCTTCATTTGATCTTTTGGCCACTCTTTGGGAAGTCTTGCCTGTGAGAATTCTCCAGATGTTTCATTGAAATGGGCTTTCTCACCATTTGATGTTTCCAGAATGAATTAAATCCCACAGTGCCTCCAACCTCATCCTTGAAAAATGGCTAGATAAACATCATAAAAATTTGAAATTCCCATCACCAGGTGTCACTGGATACACTTTGGATTTCCTGTTGCTGATCATGAGTGTACCAGAACGTGCCTTGATTGACTGGGTTTCATGAAAATGGTGTAGAATAGTGATGCAAATAAGTTAAAGTCTGTTGAGTAGTGGTCCTAGAGGAGTGTTTTGCAGGTCTGTGATAAAACTTCTGTGTTGGGATTATGTGGATCTGCCAAAAGGCTTGTAACTGACATGGTGCAGCCAGCAGACCCTTGTATGTAAAGGCATCATGTTGAATGGAGAGGTTTCAGGTCAATGTTCAGAATCAGGTTGCTATGGTCAAGGGGGCAAGCTATGTGGGATAGAAGCCTGGTTGGTGCATTCTCCTGCAGACCCTGACGCACAACACGTGACAGATCTCCCTCCAGCACTGTGACCCAGTTGAATTTCTTGTATTTCCTGAAGCCAATACCAAACTCCCAGTGCAGCAGCAAGAACACCATGAAAAGTGGAGGATTACCAAATGGCTTCACAGTCCACACGGGGCCACACTTAGCCTTCAGTGGCAAGAGTTTACTTACAAAGAGAGAATTCAGCCTTGCTGCCTCACTTTCTTTGGAAAATAAGAAACCATGTTCTGCAGGTCACATAGATGGAGACCCAGCTTTGGTGGTCTCACTAGAAAGGAAGCCATAGGTCCTGACAACAACATATACTTCAAGTGGCCAACCTCAGAGGCAGGTTCTCCAGAAGTCTTTAGGCTGGCACATCTCCATATTTGTGCAATATTTACCCTGTCCCTTACTTTTGGAAACTCCTCTACCACCTCCAAGATTGTGAACTCGCAATCATGTTCCATTCCTGATATGTATTCACAGATTTTCTAACTCTTCTTCTTTTATTTTGTCTTACTTGGGGCAAAGATAGTGTCAAGGTATTGTTGTGAATGAGAGTAGGAAGATTTTGTGTAGCACATATTTGCATACACATTT
Source organism: Callospermophilus lateralis (assembly GCF_048772815.1). NCBI lineage: Eukaryota > Metazoa > Chordata > Mammalia > Rodentia > Sciuridae > Callospermophilus > Callospermophilus lateralis. Next base: position 36,870 of record NW_027512488.1, read on the forward strand.
GATTCATTTTCCTATTTTACATTCAAAATACTGAATCCCTGACACTAACCCATACCCTACTAGACTCTGACCACTAATCCTAATATGGTGGAGAGAAATAATGCAAACAGAATTGAAATACAAACAGTTCAGAGGAGGCATGGTGTATAGTTGGATTTGCCTTTTGCATGATAAAGTGTAGGTGTTATAAATCTAGTCAATTTTTAATTAAAATATTTCACCATGGGTTTTTGTAGTTAACAAATACGTGAATTCCTGTCTCCCTTTCTCTGTAGCCTATTCAGCACATGTATTTTTATATGCACATATAGAATCCTACCTGGTATCACACGTACATTTTTGTGACCTGGCTGACTTGGAGATACAAATTGTGAGAAAAGATCACTCCTCCTAAACGCTGTTGGAACTGAAAATTCAACCTATATGTGAGCTTCCTAGGAGAACAACATTGTACATAAATCCATGCTCAGTACAATAAATAATTTTGCATCTGTGGATGTTATATATTTCATGATTAATATTGATTGGCTTATATATTGGTACTTTTTAATATCTCTGTGTGTGTTTTGGGTATATATATATATATATATATATATATAATATATATATATATATATATATATATATAATATATATATATATATATATATACACTCTCAAATTTTTCAAAATATGAAATATATGTGTCTTATATACACTACCGAAATTCATTCATGTTCATGTATGTGGATTTATAATAAAAATTTCACAAGATTATTCTCAGAAATATTCATTCACCTGAACTACATATTTGTTTCCTAGTACTTAAAACTAACTTCAGTGAATGGTGCATACAAATCCTAATATTTCTACAGTAATTGACCCAGTTTAACATCAATGCAATTAGATTCCTATGGGACATAGTGTGTATTTTGATGTTCATTTTTATTCAACACTGGTTCGTTAATATTTCTTCAGTTCATGCATATCATAGGATATATATTTCATCCACAAATTCACAAATTTATAGGCATTTGTTTCACTTTCAATCACTTCCTGCTTCAGAACACATGTATTCCTCCAGGTTTCTTGACTGGTCTTTTAATGAGACTTCTTTCCAAACACATTATTTTCGATTTCCATAATCACGTTTGAAGCAAATCTCACACAGTCTTTATAATAAAACATAACGCAATTATACAATTAGATGTGTAACTGGTTGGAATGAATGATTGTATATCAATATAAGTTTTTGTGTATATTTTCACATATCAATTCAATCCATTATTTAAAGTGGAAACAGTTATATTATTTATTCACAGTATTGTCAATTCATGCATTAATTCTATATTCATAGACACAGGGTACAAATCTTTGTACCGCCAATAATAATTTATACATCTTCAAAATATTGCTCCCAGAAATGGTATAAGAAATACTTATGTCACCCGATCTACATATACATTTTATCATAGTAATATTCGAGACACAAAATGCAAAGGTCAAACTTATGATTGTACCAAAGCCTAAATTGAAAGTGAGCATGGATTACTAAAAACATCCATGTCCATGTTGCCTAATGTTCTCAAATGTCAATCCTATTTGTGACAACATATTTTTTTCTTCCTAAGATTATATATTCAAACTCAACCCTGTTGAAAATATCTAATCCTATCACTCACTTTATACTTTTCCTGATTTCTTAATGTCTCTATTGATATCGGCCTTCCGACATATTTTCCCCAGTTCATCATTCTGACTGACTCTTCACATGTGCTCACATTTAAATTCACTCTCTATCCGAAACCCTATTGCTAGAGAACTTTTTGTCCAAAACCTATACTCACTCTTCTTTCTGAAACTGAGTATCTTTCTAATAATTCCAACTATCCTTTTTTGACTAGAAGTTCTCTTAAACATTCCATCATCCAAGGTACAAGGTCCTATGCCATTGTACATCGATTTATCTGAGACATCTCTGCAGAAAATAATTCAAATCTACGTAATCCCAATCAAGGGCCCAATGCCCTTCTGGGCTTCAAATCTTACCTACATTTCTGTTTTCATACTAATATTTCACGTATATTTTCTTGTAAATATTGCAGGTTCCCAAACATTCCTGCAGAATGATTCCTAACTCATATCGAACATGTTATTAATCCTAACCATACACTGTTCCCTCAATCTAACTTTACAGAAGATTAGGGACAGAGTTGGTCTTTCAATACAGGAATGTAGCAGATCTTCCACCTGCTAAGATCCTCAAAGGTCCATACAGAAATGATCCCTGGAGAAGATGTAGGCAGCTATGAAGGACGTGAGAGAGAAAAAGTCATCTCCATGTAATGGCTCACCGCTGGCTCCTAATAACCTCACAGAGTTGGCCAAGGAGTCCAGATCTGAGACAGGACAGGCCATTTCTGGGAACATAGTATGGCCCACCAGTCAGAGGACACTCCGGATAGTCACAGACCTACTTGGGGGAAGGAGGTGCCTTTGTGGGTTGGGTGTAAGTTTGTGGTCTTTTCTCATTTTTTGAGAATAGGTAGAAAAGGCAGTTTGTTCATTTTGGAGTGGATGGTTTCTAGAAAGTCGTTTGACAAAGAGTGTGTTTCTATGTCTGGGTATCCCACTGTGTTCGTGGATGAAGACATTAGAAAGAGCATGCATCAATGGATGTGTTCTGTCTAGTAGAAAGCTTCCCAGCATTCATCCTTCCCAATTTATAGATGGACTTGGCTTGCCTTCTGGATGGGCAACACCTACTGTCTTCCTAAGTTCCTGTTTTCTCCCTGAATTCTGGCCACTAACCATAATAGGCTCATGGTTATGTGTCCAAGATATGTACCACCTCCAAGCTCTGGGACATGGCCATGTACAGGATAGCTGGAGGGAATTGGAGCATCTCAGAAAACTCGGATATCAATGTGACCAGTAAAGTCTCTGTGGAGAAACCCTGCTTTGAGCCTTTTGCATACCTATTATTCTGTTGCACTGAATAACAGGAAGGTCTTTGATTAGGCCACGCCTTTGTGAAGCCTGAAGAAAACAGTTTTCAAATGGAAATGAATGGGCATCACCTGGGGCTCTTTGCTTAATTGTTTGGAAAGGGATGTGTCTGAATTGGCCACTTGGCCCTGTGTGAGGCTGTGGCTTAGATACTTAGCACCTAATGGACCTAAAGAAACATCCCATGTGTGCACCCAAATCCAAAATGTCCAAAAAGTATTCATTGTGGACTATGCCTCTCGCCTTCCTCTGTAAGGTTCCTGATCTCCAACAAGTGAGAATAGGGATCCTTTGCATCAAATGAGTGCTTCAAAGCCCTGCAGAGTCTAGCCCATTGGTGCTTGTGATTACGCATGACTCCAGTTCACATAAAGAATCTAAATCCCACAGTCAGTAAGCCTCAAATTGGAATTGTGGAGCAGTATTAAAGGCAGGGCTCTATGATCATTCCATGTTCAAAGGAAGGGTGTCCAGGAAACCCTGACTTGTGACAAATGAGGTGCGAGGGTGCTTATTTTGAACACTGTGTTGGTCTGTGCCCCTCATGGAAACCTCCAGCCAGAGGTTATTATTAGTGTCTATATGGAAGAAGATGAGTGCCATGTGGGAGTCTTTTGTTTTTAATTGTGGTCATTTGTGTGGCGGTTGGAAGAGATATCTGGTTCCTCCTGGGCTTGAACTCTGGTGTGATTTCCCTTAGAGACTGAGTTGTGGAACTGTTTTCAGAGAAGTATTGCCATGAACTGTGTTGGGATTTTAGGAGGCCACACATGAGATTCGCCCTTGGAAACTGAGATCTATGCCCAGGGTGGCTTTCCACAGAGCACAAGTAATCTCAGCCATGATATCACAAGATTTTATTATTAAAGACTTGGCAGCCATAGTTGAGAGTCAAAACACACATGGAGCTCACATTGTAGACCTCAATGAGCCTGGCTTCATCTGACCTTTTGGCCACACTTTGGGAAGCTTTGCCTGTGATAGTTCTCCATTTCTTTTGTTCAAATGAGTTTCCTCGCCATTTAATGGTTCCTGAATGATTGGAAACCCACAGTGCCTCCAACTTCATCCTTAAAAAATAGCTAGATAAATACCACCAACTTTTTGAAATTCCCTTGACCAGGTGGCACTGGAGAACCTTTGGATTCCTGTTGCTGATCATGAGTATACCAGACAGTGCCTTGATTGACTTGGTTTCATGAAAATGGTGTAGAACAGAGATGCCAGTAAGTTGGAGCCTGCTGAGTAGTTGGCCTAGAGCAGTGGTGGGGAGGTGTCTGATATAACATCTGTGGTGAGGCCATGTTTATCTGCCATTGGCTTCCAAATGGCTTGTGACTGACATTGTGCATCCAGCAGACCCTTGTATGTAAAAGCATCTTGTTATATGGAGAGGTTTCAGGGCAATGTTCAGAATCAGGTTGCTATGGTCAATGGGGCAAGCTCTGTGGGAAAGAAGCTTGCTTGGTGCATTCTCCTGCAGACCCTGACCCACCACATGTGACAGAATTCCCTCCAGCACTTTGTCCCAGTGGAACTCCTTGTATTCCAAGAAACAAATACCAAACTTCCAGTGCAGCAGCAAGAAACACCACAAAAAGTGGAGGATGAAAAAACGGCTTTACAGTAAACACGAGGAGACACTTAGCGCGCAGTGGCTACAGTTTACCTACAAAGAGAAAATTCAGCACTGCTGCCTCAAGTTCATTGGGAAATAAGAAACAATGTCCTCCAGGTCACATATATGCAGACCCAGTTATGATGGTCTAACTAGATCGGAAGCTAAATCTCCTGACAACAACATATATTTCAAGTGCCCAAACTCAGAGGCAGTTTCTCAAAAGTCTTTAGGCCAGCAGAGCTCCATGTTTGTGCAGTGTTTACCCTGTCCCTTACTTTTGGAAACTCCTATACCACCTCCAAGGATATGAACTCCTGAGCATATTCCATTCCAGATATGTATTCACAGATTTTTGTAACTCATCTCCTCTAATTGTGTCTTACTTTAAGCGAAGGTGATGTCAAGGCATTGTTCTGGATGAGAGTGGGAAGATTTTTTTGTAGCACATATTTGAATAAATATTGAATTTATTTTTCTATTTTCAATTCGAAATACTGAATCCCTGAAACTAACCCATAACCTACTAGACTCTGACTACTAATCCTAATATGATGGAGTAAAATAACCCACACAGAATAGAAATACAACCAGTTCAGAAGAGGCATGGTGTATAGTTGTACTTTCCTTTTGCATGATAAAGGGTTGGTGTTATAAATCTTGTCAATTTGTAGTTAAAATAGTCCTCTATGTGTTTTTAAAGTTAACAAATATGTGAATTCCTGTCTCCCTTTCTCTGTAGCCTATTCAGCACATGCATTTTCATATGCACATATAGAATACTACATGGTATCACACGTACATATTTGTGAGGTAACTGACTTTGCAAATACAAATTGCTAGAAGAAAACACTTCTTCTAAATGCTGTTGGAACTGAAAATTCAACCTATAGGTGAGCTTCCTGGTTGAACAACATAAATCCATATTTAGTAAAATCAATATTTTGGGATCTGTGGATGATATATATTTCATGGTGAATTTCGATTGGCATACATAATGCTACTTTGTAATGTCTGTATTTAGGTGTGTATGTGTGTGTGTGTGTGTGTGTGTATTATATATATATTATATATATATATTTATATATATATATATATATATATTCACTCTGCTGATTATTCAAAATATAAAATATATGTGTCTTATTATACACTAACTAAATTCATTCATATTCATGTATTTGGATTTATAATCAACGTTTGAGAAGATTATTCTCAGAAATATTCATCCACCTGAAATACATGTTTGTTTCCTAGTACTGAAAACTAACTTCAGGGGATCATATTATGGCGGTGATGGGAGTTCATTACCCCCGTGTACCGCCTCACATTGCAGGAGAAGGACAACTTAGAACGGCTAAAATCTATCTTGTTAGAAATTTCCAGGAAAATTGGTGTGCTCCAAAACCTACAGGAAGGATTTCCATTGCACAAGAACCAGCTACGGGGGCTCAAACGCCAGCGATTTGTCCTCAGGGAGGGTCACGCTGCTTATTCAGCAAATCACCCCACGGCTAGTGTCTGCAATGCGCGCTGGGAAACAACGAGAGAGCAACGCAAAGATATAGCCCTGTGGATTATGCGGGCTCCTGCCAGCTGTGCAATCACTGTGCTCAGTGTTGAGTTGTGGGTTTGAAACGGGGGAAGGAAGCGGTCCAATTCGGTTTTCCACACCGGTGAGACCACAGAGGAAGATAGTGGTCACCATCTTGGAGAGCTGACGTCACCATCCCTGTTGTCGACTCATCACAGCTCATTCAGATACAGAATAGGTAATTTCAGGCTGCCATTCGCCTTCATCTTGCAGACAAATTACTCAGGGTCAGTGCTGAAGAACCCACGAAAATTGCTTCTTGGATCCTGCTCCTATCAGAACATACACCGAGCCCGGAGCGGCTGAATTCCGGGTCCCGGAACTGCTCTGGCCCAGGGCTAAAGAACCTGCAGAAACTGTTTCTTGGTCTGGGTCCTGCTGAATATTGTAAAGGTAAATGCCAACTGAGCCTTCATAGACAGTGGCAACAGGATTGAGACGGGGCTTGTGAGGGCCGGTCAGGACTCACTCATTGCTTTGGTCACCCGGCAAAGGGAAAGAAATGCTGCCATTCACATGGGATACCAACATGGCAGAGATCTGATGTGATCACAAAGCGGTGGAGGAGATAACTTCATCTATACCAGCGGCGAGAGAAATAGTTGGTCTCCTGGTAAAGAAAGTGAGTCACAAACATCCGAGTCTCTCTCACTTAGTCATCAAGCCAGAGGTGCAGAGCAGAGCTGCCGCCTGTGCCTGGAACAGGCCCAGCGACCCACCGGCATGGTAGTCACGTCACCCCAATTGGAGTAGGGGCAGAGCACACCCATGCCTGCAAGGTAGGCAGACGTACGACCGACCAGCAGAACAGGCCCAGGGGCCAGTCAGAATGGTAGACAGAACACCCCAATTGGAGGAGCATCACAGCCGCCAACCGCACCTGCAATGGAGACTTTTCCACTATACAAGAGCAATATAAATATATAGGGGGAAAATTTCAAAAACACAACAGTTTCACCAAGCAGAAAGAAATGCAAGCTGTATGAAAAGACAAGAAAAGAAAGGACCACAAGCAATGCAGGTCAACTCAACTTTAGAAGAGGTAATAGATGCAGCATATGGAATGTCAGATAAAGAATTCAGGATATACATGCTTCATGTGATCTGGAATCTCAAGGAAGACATTAGACAGCAAAAATCAGACAATGAAAGATCACTTCGACAATGAATTACATAAAAAAATCCAAGTAGCAAAGATCAACTATACAGTGAGATAGAGGTTATAAAAAACAAACAAACTGAAATCTTAGAAATGCAGGAAGTAATGAACCATCTTAAAAACTCAATTGAGAATACTACCATTAGAGCAGAATACTTAGAAGATAGAACATCAGACAATGAAGACAAAGTATTTCAACTCAAAAAGAACATATACAGCTCAGCAAGACTGTTAAGAAACCATGAGCAAAAGTGCAAGAAATATGGGATAACATAAAGAGACCAAACATAAGAGTCATTGGGAAAGTATAGAGGTCCAAACCAAAGGAGTGAGCAATCTATTCAATGAAATAATAGGAGAAAAATTCCTAGACTTGAAGAATGAGACAAAATCCCAAATCCTAAAAGTCCACAGGACGCCGAACGTGCAATATCATAAGAGATCCACACCTAGACACATGATAATGAAGATACACAACATACAGAATAAGGAGAGAATTTTAAAAGCTACAAGAGAAAGGAAGCAGATTATAGTTAGTGGTAAACCAACCAGGATAACAGCTGATCTTTCAACACAGACTCTGAAAGCTAGAAGATCCTTTAATAACATATTTCAAACACTGAAAGAAAATGGGTTCCAACCAATAATCATGTATCCAGTGAAATTAAGCTTCAGATGGAAGATGAAATTAAAACCTTCCACAATAAACAAAAGTGAAAAGAATTTGCAGCTAGAAAACCATCTCTTCAAAACATCCTCGGCACAACATTACAGGAAGTGGAAATGGAAAATATCAATGAAAACCAACAGTGGAAGGTAGGACATTAAAGGGGGGAAAATAATCAAAGAGGAAATCAAACTATGTTTAGTAACATAAATAAACAAATATGGCTGGAAGAACAACCCATATCTAAATAATAACCAAAAATCTTAATGGCTTAAACTCACCAATTAAGAGACACAGGCTAGTAGAATGGATCACAAAACAAGAACCAACAAAATGCTGCCTACAGGAGACGCATTTTACAGGAAAAGACATGCATAGACTCAAGGTGATACTTGGAAAAATCATATCACTCTTATGAACGTTGGAAACAAGCAGGAGTGTCCATACTCATATCAAATAAAATAGATTTCAAGCCAAAGTTAATCAAAAGGGATAAAGAAGGACACTACATACTACTCAAGAAAACCATACACCAACAAGACGTAACAATAATAAATATATATGCCCCAAACAATGGTGCAGCTTTGTTCATCAAACAAACTCTTCTCAATTTCAAGAGTCTAATAGACCACAATACAGTAATCATGAGAGACATGAACACACCTCTCTCACCACTGGACAGATCTTCCAAACAAAAGTTGAATAAGAAAACTATAGAACTCAATAACACAATTAATAACCTAGACTTAATTGACATATATAGAATGTACAACCCATCATCAAGAAGTTACACTTTTTTCTCAGCAGAACATGGATCCTTCTCAAAAATACATCATATATTATGTCACAGGGCAACTCTTAGACAATAAAAAGGAGTAGAGATAATACCATGCATTTTATCTGATCATAATGGAATGAAACTAAAAATCAATGATATAAGAAGGAAGGAAAAATCATTCATCACTTGGAGAATGAACAATAGGTTTCTGAATGATCAATGGGTTATTGAAGACATCAAAGAGGAAATTAAAAAATTCTTAGAGGTAAATGAAAACACAGACACAATATATCGGAATCTATGAGACACATTGAAAGCAGTTCTAAGAGGAAAATTCATTGCTTGGAGTTCATTCCTTAGAAAAAGAAAAAACCAACAAATAAATGATCTCATACGTCATCTCAAAATCTTAGAAAAACAAGAGAAAACAACAGCAAAAGAAGTAGAAGGTAAGAAATAATTAAAATCAGAGCAGAAGTTAATGAAATCGAAACAAAAGAAACAATTGAAAAAATTGACAAAACAATACATTTTTTTTTGAAAAAATAAATAAAATCGACAGACCCTTAGCCATGCTAACAAAGAGAAGAAGAGAGAGAATTCAAATTACTACCATATGAAATGAAAAAGGAAATATAACAAGAGACACTTCAGAAATACAGAAGAAAATCAGAAATTATTTTGAATTAATATACTCCAATAAAATAGAATATAGTGAAGGCATTGATAAATTTCTTAAGTCATATGATGTGCCCAGATTGAGTCAGGAGGATATAGACAACCTAAACAGTCTAATATCAATTGAGGAAATAGAAGAAACCATCAAAATACTACCAACTAAGAAAAGCCCAGGACCGGATGGGTATAGAGCATAGTTTTAAAAAACCTTTAAAGAAAAACAAAAACCAATACTTTTCAAGCTATTTCAGGAAAAATGCAAAAATCCTCAAAAAAATTCTGGCGAATCAGACACAAAATCATATATATAAAAAAAAATGTGCACCATGATCAAGTAGGATTCATTCCTGGGATGCAAGGCTGGTACAATATACAGAAACCAATAAATGTTATTCATCACATCAATAGACTTAAAAATAAGAACCATATGATCATCTCGAGAGATGCGGAAAAAGCATTCGACAAGGTACAGCATCACTTTACGTTCAAAACTCTAGAAGAACTAGGGATAACAGGATCATACCTCAATATTGTAAAAGCAATCTATGCTAAGCCTCAGGCTAGCATCATTCTGAATGGAGAACAATTGAAGGCATTCCCCCTAAAATCTGGAGGAAAACAATGATGCCCTCTCTCACCCCTTCTGTTCAACATAGTTCTCGAAACACTGGCCAGAGCAATTAGAAAGGCTAAAGAAATTAAAGGCATAAAAATAGGAAGAGAAGAACTCAAATTATCGCTATTTGCAAAAGACATGATTCTATACCTAGCAGACCCAAAAGGGTCTACAAAGAAACTATTAGAGGTAATAAATGAATTCAGCAAAGTGGCAGGATATTAAATCACCACGCATAAATCAAAGGCATTTTTGTATATCAGCGACAAATCCTCTGAAATGGAAATGAGGACAATCACTCCATTCACAATATCCTCAAAAAAATAAATAAAATACTTGGGAGTCAACCTAACAAAAGAGGTGAAAGACTTATACAATGAAAACTACAGAACCCTAAAGAGAGAAATAGAAGAAAATCTTAGAAGATGGAAAAATATACCCTGTTCATGGATAAGCATAACTAACATCATCAAAATGACAATATTACCAAAAGTTCTCTATAGGTTTAATGCAATGCCAATTAAAATCCCAAGGTCATTTCTTGTAGAAATAGATAAAACAATTATGAAATTCATATGGAAAAATAAAAGACCCAGAATAGCAAAAACAGCTCTAAGCAGGAAGTGTGAATCAGGCAGTATACCGATACCAGACCTCAAACTATACTACAGATCAATAGTAACAAAAATAGCATGGTACTGGTGCCAAAACAGGTGGGTGGACCAGTGGTACAGAATAGAGGACACAGAAACCAATCCACAAAACTACAACTGTCTTATATTTGATAAAGGGGTTAAAAGCATGCAATGGAGGAAGGATAGCATCTTCAACAAATGGTGCTGGGAAAACTGGAATTCCATATGTAACAAAATGAAACTGAATCCCCTCCTCTCGCCATGCACAAGAGTTACCTCAAAATAGATCTAGGAGGTTGATATCAAATCAGAGACACTGCATCTGGTAGAAGAAAACTTCTGCCACAATCTACATACTGTGGGGTCGGGCTCCAAATTTCTCAATAGGACACCCATAGCACAAGAGTTAATCACTAGAATCAACAAATGGGACTTACGCAAACTAAATAGATTTTTCTCAGCAAAAGAAACAATAAGAGAGGTAAATAGGGAGCCTACATCCTTAGAACAAATCTTTACTCCTCACACTTCAGATAGAGCCCTAATATCAAGAGTATACAAAGAACTCAAAAAAATTAAACAATAAGAAAATGAATAACCCAATCAACAAATGGGCCAAAGACCTGAACAGACACTTCTCAGAGGAGGACATACAATCAATCAATAAGTACATGAAAAAATGCTCACCATCTCTATCAGTCAGAGAAAAGCAAAACAAACCCACCCTAAGATACCATCTCACTTCAGTAAGATTGGCAGCCATTATGAAGTCAAACGACAACATGTGCTGTCGAGGATGTGGGGAAAAGGGCACACCTGTACATTGCTGGTGGGACTGCAAATTTGTGCAGCCAATTTGGAAAGCAGTATGGAGATTTCTTGGAAAGCTGGGAATGGAACCACCATTTGACCTATTCCCCTTCTCGGTCTATTCCCTAAACACCTAAAAAGAGCATGCTACAGAGATACTGATAAATCGATGTTCATAGCAGCACAATTCACAATGGCAAGACTGTGGAACCAACCTAGATTCCCTTCAATAGATGAATGGATTAAAAATGTGGCATTTATATAGAATGGCTTTTGACTCACAAGGTGCAGCCAGCAGACCCTTATATGTAAAGGCAAATTGTTATATGGTTTGGTTTCAGGTAAATCTTCAGAATCAGGTTGCTATGGACACGGAGGCAAACTATGAGAGATAGAAGATTGGATGGTGCATTCTCCTGCAGACCCTGACCATACACACGTGACACAACTCTCTCCAGCACTGTGTCCCAGTTGAACTCCTTGTATTTTGTGATGCAAATACCAAACTCCCAGTGCAGCAGCAAGAAACCCACGAAAAGTGGAGGATGACCAAATGGCTTGACAGTTCAAACGGGGAGACACTTAGGTTCCAGTGTCCACAGTTTACTTAGGAAGAGAGAATTCAGCACTGTGGTCTCATGTTCATTGGAAAATAAGAAACCATGTCCTCCAGGTCACATAGATGCAGACCCATCTTTGAAGGTCTCACTACAAAGGAAGCTAAAGCTTCTTACAACAAAATATATTTCAAGTGCCCAACCTCAGAGAGACTTTCTCAAGAAGTCTTTAGGCCAGCAGAGCTCCATATGTGTGGACTGTTTAACCTTTCCCTTACTTTTGGAAACTCCTTTAACACCTCCAATTTTTTGAACTACTGAGCATATTTTATTCCACATATGAATTCACAGATTTTCTAACTCTTCTCCTCTAATTGTGTTTTACTAGGGTCGAAGGTAATGACAAGGCATTGTTCTTGATGAGAGTTGGAAGATTTTTTCGTAGCATATGTTTGCGTACACATTGGATTCATTTTCCTATTTTCCATTCAAAATACTGAATCCCTGACACTAACCCATACCCTACTAGACTTTGACGATTAATCCTAATATGGTGAAGAAAAATAACCCAAAGAGTATAGAAATACAAGCAGTTCAGAGGAGTCATGGTGTATACTAGGTCTTGCCTTTTGCATGATAAAGGGTAGGTATTATAAAAATTGTCAATTTTTAATTGAAATAGTTCTACATGTATTTTTAAAGGTAACAAATATGTGACTTCCTGTCTCCTTTTCTCTGTAGCCTATTCAGTACATGTATTTTTATACGCACATATAGAATCCTACCTGGTATCACACATAATTTCTTTTGAGGATACTGACTTGGAAGATAAAAATTGTGAGAAGAGATCATTCCTCCTAAACGCTGTTGGAACTGAAAATTCAACCTATGTCAGCTTCCTAGTAGAACAACATTATACATGAATCCATGTTAAGCAAAATGAATATTTTTCGATATGTGGATTATATATATTTCATGATGAAATGCGATTGGCATATATATTGCTACTTTTTAATGTCTGTGTGTGTGTGTGTGTGTGTGTGTGACTCTCCAAGTTTTTTAAAATATGAAATATATGTGTATTATATACACTCCCTAAATTCATTCATGTTCATGTATGTGGATTTCTAATCAACTTTTCAGAAGATTATTCTCAGAAATATTCCTCCACCTGGAATACATATTTGTTTCCCATTACTGAAATCTGACTTCAGTTAATGGTTCATACAAATCCTAACATTTCTACATTAACTGACCCAGTTTAACATCAATGCAAGTAGATTACTATGGGACAAGATGTCTATTTTGAACTTCATTTCTATTCAACACTGCTACATTACTATTTCTTCACGTTTAGCCCATCATAGCATATATATTTCATCCACAAGTTCACAAATTTAGAGGCATTTGGTTCACTTTAAATCCCTTCCTGCTTTAGAACACATGTATTCATCCAGGTTTCTTGACTGGAATTTTTTGAGACTTCTTTCCAAACACATTATTTTCGATTTCCATAATCCTTTTGAAGAAAATCTCACACACCTTTCATGATAAACCATAACCTAATATTTCCATTAGATGTATAACTGGTTGGAATGAATGATTGTATATCAATATTAGATTTCCTGTATATTTTCAGATATCAATTAAATGAATTATTTAAAGTGGAACCAGTTATATTATTTATTCACAGTATGGTCTACTCATGCATTATCTCTATATTCGCAGACACAGCGTACACCTCTTTGTACCCCCAATACTAATTTATACGTCTTCTCAATATTACTCCCGGAAATGGTTGAAGAAATACTCATGTCACCTGATCTACATATACATTTTATCACAGTAATATTCTGGACAAAACTGCAAAGGTCACACTTATGATTTTACAAAGCCTAAATGGAAAGTGAACACGGATTACTAAAAACATCCATGTCCATGTTGCCTAATGCTCTCAAATGTCATTCTTTGGTGACTACATATTTGTTTCCTCCTAAGATTATATATTCAAACTCAATCCTGTTGAAAATGTCTAATCCTAACACTCACTTTGTACTTTGCCTAATTTCCTATTGTCTTCCTTGATATTTGCTTTCCTACATTTTTTCCCTAGTTCATCTTTGTGACTGACTCTTCACATGTGCTGACATTGGCATTCACTCTCTAATCGAAACCCTGTTGCTAAAGATTTTTTTTTTCCAAATTCTATACTCACACTTCTTCCGAAAACTACCGATTATCTTCCTAATCTTACCGACTATCCCTTTTGGAGTTGATGTTCCCTTCTAAATTCAATCATCCAAGGTACAAAGTCTTATGCCATTGTATATTGATTTATCCAAGAAAACTCTACTGAAGGTAATTCAATGCTAAGTATCCCAATCAAGGGCCCAATTCCCTTCTTGGCTTCAAATCTTACCTAGATTTCTGTTTTCATACATATATTTCACCTCTATGTTCTTATAAATATAGCAGATTCCCAATATCATTATTCATCCCTCAGAATAATTCCTAACCCAAATTGAACAAGTTATTAATGCTAACCATACACTGTTCCCTCAATCTAACTTTACAGAAGAGCGGGACAGAGTTATTCTTACAATACAGGAATATAGGGGATCTTCCACCTGCTGAGAACCTCAAAGGTCCATGCAGATATGACCCCTGGAGAAGATGTAGGCAGATATGAAGGACCAAACAAGGCCTGTGTGGAGAGCTGTTCCTGGGTGCCTATGGTTGATATACCATTCTAACTTGTAAAAGTGTCACATGAAGTAGGGGTAGCCACCAGCACTTGTCCCCGTTGAACTCCTTGTATTTCGTTAAGCAAATACCAAACTCCCAGTGCAGCAGCAAGAAACACCACGAAAATGGAGGATGAACAAATGGCTTCACAGTCCACATGGGGAGACACTTTGCCCCCATTGGCCACAGATTACCTACAAACAGGGAATTCAGTACTGCTGCCATATGTTCATTATTAAATAAGATACCATGTCCTCCAGGTCACATAGATGCACACCCAGCTTTGATGGTCTCACTACAAAGAAGCTATAGCTCCGGACAACAATATAAATTTAAGTGCCCAACCTCAAAGCCAGTTTCTCAAGAAGTCTTTAGGCCAGCAGAGCTCCATGTTTGGGTTGTCTTTACAATGTCCCTTACTTTGTGAAACTCCTCCACCACATCCAAGGTTGTGAACTCCTGAGAATTTCCCATTCCAGATTGGATTTATTTTCCAATTTTCACTTCTACAGTAACTGACCTAGTTTTACATCAATGCAAGTAGATTCCTATGGAATATGATGTGTATTTTGAAGTTCATTTTTATTCAACACTGTTACATTACTATTTCTTCAGTTTATGCACATAATAGGATATATATTTATTCCACAAGTTAGGAAGTTTATAGGCACTTGTTTCACTTTCAATCACTTTCTGCTTCAGAACACATGTATTCCTCCATGTTTCTTGACTGGTCTTCTCATGAGACTTCTTTCCAAACACATTATTTTCTATTTCCGTAATCACTTTTGAAACAAAACTCACACACCCTTCATTATAAACCATAACTCTAAGATTACCATTAGATGTATAACTCTTTGGAATGAATGATTGTATATCAATATAAGATTTCCTATATATTTTCAGATATCAATTCAATCCATTATTTAAGTGGAACCAGTTATATTTTTTCCCAGTATGATCTATTTATGCATTATCTCTATATTCATAGACACAGCGTACACCTCTTTGTACCCCCAATACTAATTTATTCGTCTTCACAATATTGCTCCCGGAAATGGTGGAAGAAATACTCATTTCACCTGATCTACATATACATTTTATTACAGTAATATTCTGGACACCAAATGCAAAGGTCACACTTATTATTGTACCAAAGCCTAAATGGAAAGTGAGCATGGATTACTAAAAACATCCATGTCCACATTGCCTAATTCTCTCAAATGTCAATCCTATTCCTGACTACATATGTGTTTCTTCCTAAGATTATATATTCAACCTGAACCCTTTGAAAATGTCTAATCCTATCACTTTATAGTTTGCCTGATTTTGTAATGTCTCTATTGATATCTGCTTTCCTACATATTTCCCAAGTTCATCATTGTGATTGACTCTTCACACGTGCTGACAAACATATTCACTCTCTAACCAAAACCCTATTGCTAAAGAACTTTTGTTCCAAATACTATACTCACTCTTCTTCCTATACCTACCGACTATCTTCCTAATCCT
Organism: Callospermophilus lateralis; assembly: GCF_048772815.1. Lineage (NCBI taxonomy): Eukaryota > Metazoa > Chordata > Mammalia > Rodentia > Sciuridae > Callospermophilus > Callospermophilus lateralis. The sequence goes on from NW_027512488.1 coordinate 53,227, forward strand.
ACCGACTATCCCTGTTTGACTGGATGTTCTCTTGTACATTCAATAATCCAAGGTAGAAGATCCTATGCCATTGATTATAGATTTATTTTAGACATCTGTGCAGAAAGTAATTCAATGCTAATTATCCCAGTCAAGGTCCCAATGCCATTCTGGGCTTCGAATATTACCTAGATTTCTGATTTTATAATTATATTTCACCTCTATATTCTTTTAAATATTTTAGGTTCCAAATACCATCATTCATCCAGCAGAATGATTTCTAACCCAAATCAAACATGTTGTTAACCTTAACCATTCACTGTTCCATCAATCTAACTTTACGGAAGAGCAGGGATAGAGTTGGTCTTAAAACACAGGAATGTATGAGATATTTCACCTGATGAAAACCTCAAAGGTACATGCATAAATGATCCCTGAAGAAAATGAAGGCAGCTATAAAGGACCTGAGAGAGCAAAAGTCATCTTCAATGGCAAACAACCTGGTCAGGATGAAGGGTTCTGTCTGAATCAGCCTCTCTCTTCTTAATGTAGAGAAAATGGACCAAACCCAGCCTATGTGGGTAGCTGTTCCAGGGCGCCTATTATTGATATACCTTTCTAACTTGTGAAAGTGTAACAGGAAGTAGGGGCAGCCTCCTTCTCATGTGACACTTGGAAGCCACTGGTAGGACAAAGTGATTGCCAAGGCAGTAACCTCATTGAGTTCCTGAAGGAAGTGACCTCACCTCACTTCCTTGGTGATTAAAATCTCTGAACTTGGGATTCATGAAGCCAGTCACCCATAGCCAGTCTCAGTCCCAGTCCCAGTGGTCACACTTGTTTGGATTTACCAAAGACAGAGTCAGTCTTTCTTGGTAACTACTGATGTGAGGATGGCCAAATGCCAGGAAAGCTCTGAAGAGGAGCCGTTTCTGAGAAAGCAGGTAGTGGCTCACCTCTGGCTCCTGACACCTTCACAGAGTTAGCCAAGGAGACCAGATCTGACACGGGTCAGGCCATTTCAGGGGAATATTGTATGTCCACCAGTCAGAGGACACTCTGGATATTCACAGACCTACTTGAGTTAAGGAGGTGCCTTTGTGGGTGTGGGTGTGAGTTTGTGGTTTTGTCTAATGTTTTGAGAATAGGTAGGAAAGGCGGTTTGTTTGGATTGGAGTGGACTGTTTCTAGTAAGTCGTTTGACAAGGCGAGTGCTTCTATGTCTGTGTTTCCCACTCTGTCCGTGGTTGTAGACATTAGAAAAGACAATGCATCAAGGATGTGTCCTGTCTAGTAGAATGCTTCCCAGCATTCTTCCTGCCCGATTTAGGAATGGACTGTGGCTCGCCTTATGCATGGGAAACACCTACTAACTTTCTAAGTTCCTGTTTTCTTCCTGAATTCCGGCAAATCTCAAGAATAGGCTCATGGTTTTGAGTCCAAGATATGTACCACCTCCAAGCTCTGTGACATGGCCATGTACTTGATAGCTGTAGGGAATGGGAACATCTTAGAAAACTCAAATAACTGTGTGACCAGTAAACTCTCAGTGGAGAGACCCTGCTTTGGTTTATTTGCATACTTATGGTTATGTTGCCCTGAATGTCAAGAAGGTCTTTGCCTCAGGCCACCCCTTTGTGAAGCCTGAAGAAAACTGTTTTCAAATGGAAATAAATGGGCATAACATGTTGCTCTTTGCTTAATTGCTTTGGAAAGGGATGTGTCCGAATCAGCCTCTTGGGCCTCTGTGAGGTTGTGGCTTAGATTCTCAGCACATGATAGATCTAAAGATAGATTCCATGTGTGCAATCAAAACCAAAATGGCAAAAAAATTAGTCATTGTGGATGAGTCTCTTGCATTCCTCTGTTAGGTTCTTTACCTCCATCAAGTGTGAATAGGAATCCTTTAGGTCAAATGAGTTCTTCAAAGCCCTGCAGAGGTGCTTGTGTTTTCTCAAGACTCCAAATCACATAAAGAATCTATACCTGAGAGTCAGTAGGCCTGAAATTGGAGAAGGAGAGCAGTATTAATGACAGGCCTATTTGATCACTCCTGGTTCACAGGAAGGGTGTCCATGTCACCCTGACTTTAGGCAAATGAGGGGCAAGCAACATTATTTTGGACACTCTCTTGGGATGCATTCCGCATGGTAACCTCCAGCCAGAGCATATGATGAATGTCTATATTTAAGAAGATGAGGGCCATGTGGGTGTATTTTGGTTTTAATTGTGGTCATTCTTGTGGCAGTTGGAAGAGATGACTGGATCCACCTGGGCTTGAACTCTGGTGTCATTCCCCTTAGAGACTGAGTTCTGGAACACACATCAAGGAAGAATTGCCATAAATTGTGTGGGGATTTTAAGAGGCCACGCATGAGAGTCGCCCTTGGAAACTGAGATCTATGCCCACGGTGGCTTTCCACAGAGCACTGGGAATCTCAGACAGGATATCACATGATTTAATTCTGAAAGACTTGGCAGCCATATTTGATAGTCAAAACACACATGGACCTCAATTGTAGACCTCAATGGGCGTGGCTTCATGTGACCTTTTGGCCATGCTCTGGGAAGCCTTGCCTGTGAGAGTTCTCCAGAGCTTTCATTGAAATGATCTTCCTCAACATTGAATAATTCCTGAATGAATTGAAATAAACAGTGCCTCCAACTTTATCCTTGAAAATTGGCTAGATAAATACCATGAAATTTTTAAAATTCCAATGACCAGGTGGCACTGAAGAACCTTTGGATGTCCTGTTGCTGATCATGAGTGTACCAGACAGTGCCTTGATTAACTGGTTTTCATGAATATGGTGTAGAACAGAGATGCCAGTAATTTGGAGCCTGTAGAATAGTGGGCCTAGAGCAGAGGTGATTAAGTGTGTGATAAAACATCTGTGGTGGGGTCATGTGGATCTGCCATTGTCTTCCAAATGGCTTGTGACTGACATGGTGCAGCCAGCAGAACATTGTATGTAAACGCATCATGTTATATGGAGAGGTTTAAGGGCAATGTTCAGAATCAGGTTGCTATGGTCACGGAGGCAACCTATGTGGTATACAAGCCCTGTTGGTGCATTCTCCTGCAGACCCTGACCCACCACATGTGACAGAACTCCCTCCAGCACTGTGGTCAAGTTTAACTCCTTGTATTTCATGAAACAAATACAAAACTCTGAGTGCAGCAGGAGACATTATAAAAAGTGGAGGATGATGAAATGGCTTCACAGTCCACATGGGGAGACACATAGACCCCAGTGGCCATAGTTTACCTACAAAGAGAGAATTCAGCACTGCTGCTTCATGTTAATTGGAAAATTATAAACCATGTGCTCAAGGTCACAGAGATGCATAAACAGCTTTGATGGTCTTACTAGAAAAAAAGCTAAAGCTCCTGAAACAACATATATTTCAACTGTCCATCTTAGAGGTAGTTTCTGCAGAGTCTTTAGGCTGGCAAATCTTCATGTTTGTGGAGTATTTACATAGTCCCTTACTTTTGGAAACTCCTCTACCATCTCCAAGGTTGTGAAATCCGGAGCAGTTTTCATTTCAGGTATGAATTCAAAGATTTTCTAACTCTTTTCCTCTAATTGTGTCTTACTTGGGGTGAAAATAATGTAAAGTTATTGCTCTAAATGAGAGTGGGAAAATTTTTGTGTAACACTAATTTGCATACACATTGATCCATTTTCCAATTTTCCATTTGAAATACTGAATCCCTGACAGTAACTCATACCCTACTATACTCTGACTACTAATCCTAATATGATGGAGAATAATACCCAAACAGAATGAAAATACAAGCAGTTCAGTGGAGACATGGTGTACAGTTGGACTTCCCTTTTGCATGATTAAGGGTAGGTGTTATAAATCTACTCAATTTTTAATTGAAATAGTCCTCCATGTGTTTTTAAAGTTCACAAATATGTTAATATGTCTCCCTTTCTCTGTAGCCTCCTCAGCACATGTATTTTTATATGCACATAGAGAATCCTACCTGGTATCACACGTACATTTTCATGAGTTGGCTGAATTGGCAGATACAAATTGTGAGAAGAGATCAGTCCTCCTAAACCCTGTGGGAACTGAAAATTCAAACTATGTGTGAGCTTCCCAGTAGAACAATATTATACATAAATCCATGTTCAGTATAATAAATATTTTTGCATCTGTGGATGATGTATATTACATGATGAATTATGATTAGCATGTATTTATTGATACTTTTTAATGTATATTTGTGTTTATTAAAAAAAAAAATATATATATATATATATATATATATATATATATATATATATATATCTCCAGATTTCTCAAAATATGAAATATATGTGTCTTATACACACTCTGTAAATTCATTCATGTTCATGTATATGGATTTATAATCAACTTTTCAGAAGATAATTCTCAGAAATATTCATCCACCTGAAATACATATTTGTTTCCCAGTACTGAAAACTAACTTCAATCAATGGTGTTTACAAATCCTAATATTTCTACAGTAACTGACCTAGTTTAACATCAATGCCAGTAGATTCCAATGGGACATGATGTCTATATTGACCTTCATTTTAATCCAACACTGGTACATTACTATTTCTTCAGTTTTTGCACATCATAGGATATGTATTTCATCCACAAGTTCACAAATATATAGGAATTTGTTTCACTTTCAAACACTTCTTGCTTCAGAACACATGTATTCCTCCATGTTACTTGATTCATCTTTTCATGAGACTTCTTTCCAAATACATTATTTTCAATTTCCATAATCAATTTCGAAGCTAAACTCACACACTCTTCATGATGAACCATAACATTAATATTAACATTAGATGTATAACTGGTTGGAATGAAAAATTGTATATCAATATAAGATTTCCTTTATATGTTCACGATTCAATTCAATCCATTATTTAAAGTTGGAACCAGTTATGTTTTTTATTCACAGTATTGTCTATTAATGCATTATCTCTATATTCATAGATACAGTGTACTCCTCTTTGACCCTTCAATACTAATTTATACGTCTTCAAAATATTGCTCCCAGAAATGGTGGAAGAAATACTCATGTCACCTTATCTATATATAGATTTCATCACAGGAATATTCTGGACACAAAAAGCGAAGGTCACACTCATGATTGTATCAAAGCCTAAATGCCAAGGGAGCGTGGATTACTAAAAAGAACCATGTCCAGGTTGCCTAATGCTCTCAAATGTAAATCCAATTGGTGACTACATATTTGTTTCTTGCTAAGATTATATATTCAACCTCAAACATGTTGAAAATGTCTAATCCTATCACTCACTTCATACTTTTCCTGATTTCGTAATATCTTTATTGATACCTGCTTTCATACATATTTCCCCCAGTTCATCATTGTGACTGACACTTCACATATGCTGACATTTACATTCACTCTCTACCCGAAACCCTATTGCTAAAGAACTTTTGGTCCAAATCCTATACTCACTCTTCTTTCTAAACCTACTGACTATCTTCCTAATGCTACTGACTATAGTTTTTTGACTCGATGTTCTCTTCGACAATCAATTATCCAAGGTATAAGGTCCTATGCCATTGTATATCAATTTATCTGAGACACATGTGCAGAACATAATTCAAACCTAAGTATCCCACTCAAGGGCCCAGTTCCCTTCTGGCTTCCAATCTTACCTAGATTTCTGTTTTTATACTTATATTTTACCTATATATTTTTGTAAATATCACAGGCTCCCAATACCATTATTCATCCGGCAGAAAGATTCCTAACGCAAATCAAACATGTTATTAACCCTAAACATACACTTTTCCCTCAATCTAACTTTACAGAAGAGGAGGGACAGAGTTGGTCTTACAATACAGGAATGTAGGGGGATCTTCCACCTGCTGAGGACATCAAAGGTATATGCAGAAATGATCCCCTGAGATGATGAAGGAAGCTATGAAGGACCTGAGAGAGCAAAAGACATCTTCCATGGCAAACTATCTGGTCAGGATGAAGGGATGTGTCTCAATCAGCCTCTACCTTCTTAATGTAGAGAAGATGGACCAAACCAGGCCTGTGTGGAGAGCTGTTCCCAGGTACCTATGTTTGGTATACCATTCTAACTGTGAAAGTGTGACAGGAAGTAGGGACAGCCTCCATCTCATGGGACTTTTAGATGTAACTTTTAGGACAAAGTGGTTGCAAAGTCAGTGACCTCATTCAGTTCCTGAAGGAAATGACCTCACCTCACTGCCTTGGTGATGGAACTCTCTGGACGTTTGATCCTGGAAGACAGGCACCAAGAGCCAGTCACAGTCCCAGTCCCAGTGGTCTCACTTGTTTTGATTTATCAAGAACAGAGTCAGTCTTTCTTAGTACCTACTGATGTGACGATGGCCAAATGACAGGAAAGCTCTGAAGAGGAGCTTTTCCTGGGAAATCAGGTAGTGGCTCACCCATGGCTCCTAACAACTTCAAAGTGTTGGCCAAGGAGACTAGATCTGATACAGGACAGGCCATTTTGGGGGAACATACAATGGCCCACCATTCTGAGGACACTCTGGATAGTCACAGACTTACTTGAGCAAAGGAGGTGCCTTTGAGTGTGTGTGTGTGGGTTTGTGGTTTTGTCTCATGTTCTGAGAATAGGAAGGAAAGGCTCTTTGTTTGGATTGGTGTGGACTGTTTCCAGTAAGTCGTTTGACAAGGCGAGTGCTTCTATGTCTGTGCATCCCACTCTGTCCGTGGTTGTAGACATTAGAAAAGAGAATGCATCAATGGATGTGTCCTGTCTAGTAGAAAGCTTCCAAACATTCATCCTGCCCAATTTACAAATGGACTGCAGCTTGTCTTATTGAAGGGCAACATCTGCTCTCTTGCTAAGTTTCTGTTTTCTTCCTGAATTCTGGAAACTCTCCAGAATAGCCTCATGGTTTTGTGTCCAAGATATGTACCACCTCCAAGCTCTGTGATATGGTGATGTACTGGATAGCTGAAGGGAATGGCGAGCATCTAAGAAAACTCAGATATCAGTGGGACCAGGAAAGTCTCAGTGGAGAAACCCTTCTTTCGGGCTTTTGCTTACCTATTGTTCTGCTGCCCTGAATTTCAGGAAGGTTTTTACCTCAGGACACTCATTTGTGAAGCCTGAAGAAAACAGTTTTCAAATGGAAATGAATGGGCATCACCTGTGGCTCTTTGATTAATTTCATTGGAAATGGATGTTTCTGAAACAGCCTCTTGGCCCTGTGTGAGGCTGTGGTTAGATACTCAGCACCTTATACATCCCACGTGTTCATCCAAAACCAAAATGGCCAAAAGAGCAGTCCTTGTGGATGAAGTCTCTCCCTACCTCTGTAAGGTTCCTGACCTCTATCAAGTGAGAATAGGGTGCCTTTGGGTCAAATGAGTTCTTCAAAGCCCTTCAGAGGCTAGCCCATAGGTGATTCCAATGATTCCAATTCACATGAAGATTCTAAACCCCACAGTCAGTAGTCCTCAAATTGGAGAAGCAGAGCAGTATTAACGGCAGGCCTATTTGATCAGTCATGGTTCACAGAAAGGTGTTCAGGCCACCCCAACTTTAAGCAAATGAGGGGCAAGGGAGCTTATTTTGGACACTGTCTTGGGCTGTGACCCTCATGGAAACCTCCATCCAGAGGTTAAAATGAGTGTCTATATGGAAGAAGATGATGGCCATGTGGAAGTGTTCTGGTTTTAATTGTGGTTATTAGTGTGGTTGTTGAAAAATATGACTGGCTCCACCTGGTCTTGATCTCTGGTGTGATTCCCCTTAGAGACTGAGTTCTGGAACTGATCTCAGAGAAGTATTGCCATGAGTTTTGTTGGGATTTTAGAAGGCTATGCATGAGAGTCACCCTTGGAAACTGAGATCTGTGCCCAGGAAGGCTTTTCACAGAGCACAGGGAATCTCAGCCAGGTTATCACATAATTTTTTTCTGAAAGAATTAGCAGCCATAGTTGAGAGGCAAAACAGGCAAGGATTTTACATTGTAGACCTCAATGGGCCTGGCTTCATGTGACCATTTGGCAACACTTTGGGAAGCCTTGCCTGTGAGAGTTATCCAGAGCGTTCATTGAAATGGGCTTCCTCACCATTTAATGGTTACTGAATTAAATGAAACCCTCAGTGCCTACAACTTCATCCTTGAAAAATGGGCTCGATAAATACCATGAAATTTTTGAAATTCCCATGACCAGGTGGCACTGGAAAACCATTGGAGATCCTGTTGCTGATCATGAGTGTACCAGAAAGTGCCTTGATTGACTGGGTTTCACAAAAAAATTGTGTAGAACAGAGATGCCAGTAAGTTGGAACCTGATGAGTAGTGGGCCTAAAGCAAAGGTGGGTAGGTGTGAGATAAAACATCTCTGGTGGATTCATGTGGATCGGCCGTTGGCTTTCAAATGGCTTGTGACTGACATGATGCAGCCAGCAGACCCTTATATGAAAAGGCATCTTGTTATATGGATAGGTTTCTGGGCAATGTTCAGAATCAGGTTGATATGGTCAAGGGGGCAAGCTATGTTGGACATAAGCCTGGTTGGTGCATTCTCCTGCAGACTCTGTCCCACCACACGTGACAGAACTCCCTCCAGCACTGTGTCCCAGTTGAACTCCTTGTATTTCATGAAGCAAATACCAAACTCCCAGTGCAGCAGCAAGAATCACCACGAAAAGTAGAGTATGACCAAATGGCTTCACAGTCCACACGAAGAGACACTTATCCCCCAGTTGCCACAGTTTACCTACAAAGTGAGAATTCAGCACTGCTGCCTCATTTTCATTGGAAAATAAGATACCATGTCCTCCAGGTCACATAGATGTTGACCCAGTTTTGATGCTCTCACTACATAGGATGCTAAAGCTACCGACAACAACATACATTTCAAGTGTCCCAACTCAGAGGCAGTATCTCAAGAAGTCTTTAGGCCTGCAGAGCTCCATGTTTGTGGAGTGTTTACATTGTCTTTTATTTTTGGAAAGTCATCTACCACCTCCAAGGTTGTGAACTCCTGAGCATATTCCATTCCGGGTATGTATTCACAGATTTTCTAACTCTTATCCTCTAATTGTGTATTTCTTCCAGCGAGGGTAATATCAAGGGATTGTTCTTAATGTGAGTGGGAAGATTTTTGTGTAGCACATATTTGCAAACACATTGGGTTTACTTTCCTATTTTCCATTCGAAATACTGAATCTCTGACACTAACCCATACCCTACTAGACTCTGACTACTAATCCTTATATGATGGAGAATAGTAACCCAAACAGAATACAAATACCAGCAATTCAGAGAAGGCATGATACGTAGTTGGACATCCCTTTTGGATTATATTGTGTAGGAGTTAAAATATATATTTAATGTTTATTGACATAGTTCTCCATGTGTTTTTAAAATTAACAAATATGTGAATTCCTCTCTCCCTTTTCTGTAGCCTATTAAGTACATGTATTTTTATATGCACAAATAGAATCCTACCTGGTATCACATGTACATTCTTCTGAGGTGGCTGACATGGCAGATAAAAATTGTGAGAAGAGATCACTCCTCCTAACCTCTGTTGGAACCGAAAATTTAACCTATGGGTGAGCTTCCTAGTTGACCAACATTATGCATTAATCCATTTTCAGTAAAATGTATATTTTTGGATAAGTGGATGTTATATATTTAATGATGAATTTCGATTGGCATATATATTGCTACTTTTTAATGTCTCTGTGTGTGTGTGTTTGTGTGTGTGTGTGTGTGTGTGTGTGTGTGTATATATATATATATATATATATATATATATATATATATATATACTCTCCAGATTTTTCAAAATATGAAATATATGTGTCTTATTATACACTTCCTAAAATCATTTATATTCATGTATGAGGATTTATAATGAACTTTTCACAAGATTATTCTCAGAAATATTCATCCACCTGAAATACATATTTGTTTCCTAATACTGAAAACTAACTTCAGTGAATGGTGCATACAAATCATAATATTTTGACATTGCAAGATGGCCGCGAATAGAGAGCATCATACCCAGTGTACCGCGCCACTGCGCAGGTGACTAACGACTAAGAACGACAAAAAACTATCTTGTTAGGAACTTACAGCAAAATGGGGGTGCACTGGAACCTAGAAGAAGGATTTCTAGCACTGAGGTACGGTAAATGAGTCCCAAACATGAGCCAACTCTGCGACCGGAGATCCTGTCTGACTGATCTGCGCGACCCGTCCAGTGGCTACAGACAGGAGGGCACCACCGAGATGCGATCAATAATCACGGAGAAACGTTGATGCAGATTCTGTGGAATTCTGCCAGTAGAGTCCCCACTGAGCCCTGGGCTGAGTTCAGGGTTTCAGATGGGGAAGGAAGTGGTACAGTTCTAACCCCCACAATAGAAACTCCACAAAGGAAACCAACGGCCACCATCTTGGTGAGCTGAAGTAACGACAGCCACTCCCCTACAGATTGCAACAATAAAACAGGTGCTGTTACTCAGCTCATTTCCCATACTTGGGGGAATTTGCATCAAATCTCTCCTAGGCTTTCTGGGGGAGAGATTATCAGAGCGAGCCTGCATAAAGACAGGGGAAAACTAGAGGCACCTGACTTTCAACTCGCCCTCCCATCAGTGGTGAAAAAAACCTGTCTAGCCAGCGCTGAGAGAAGGGCAAGCGGAATAAAAAAATCAAAACAATAAAGTGGTTGGAAAGAATGATTGTATATCAATATAAGATTTCTTACTTAGTTACAGATATCAATTCAATCCATTATTTAAAGTGGAACCAGCTATATTATTTATTCACAGTATGGTCTATTCATGTATTATCTCTATATTCATAGACACAGGGTACACCTCTTTATACCCCCAATACTAATTTATACGTCTTCAAAATATTGCTCCCAGAAATGGTGGAACAAATACATGTAACCTGATCTACATATGCATTTTATCACAGTAATATTCTGAACAGCAAAAAGCAAAGTTCACACTTATGATTGTACCATACCTAAATGGAAAGTGAACATGGATTACTAAAAATATCTATGTCCAGGTTGCCTAATGATCTCAAATGAAAATCCTATTGGTGACTACATATTTGTTTCTTTCAAAGATTATATATTCAAACTCAACCCTGTTGAATATGTCTAAAGCTGTCACTCAGTTTACACTTTGAATGATTTTGTAATGTGTCTATTGATATCTGCTTTCCTACATATTTTCCCCAGTTCATCATTGTGACTGAATCTTCACATGTGCTATCACTAACATTCACTCTCTAACCGAAACCCTATTGCTAAAAAACTTTGGTCCAAATCCTATATTCACTCTTCTTCCTAAACCTACCTACTGTCTTCCTAATCCTACCGACTATCCCTTTTTGACTGGATGTTCTCTTCTACATTCAATCATCCAAGGTACAAGGTCCTATGCCATTGTATATCGATTTATCTGAGACATCTGTGCAGAACGTAATTCAATGATAAGTATCCCAATCAAGGACCCAATGTCCTTCTGGGCTTCAATTCTTACTTAGATTTCTCTTTTCGTTCATATATTTCACCTCTATATTCTTATAAATATCGCAGGTTCCCAATACCATTGTTCATCGAGCAGAATGGTTTTTAACCAAAATTGAAAATGTTATTAACACTAACCATACACTCTTCCCTCAATCTAACTTTACAGAAAAGCAGTGACAGTGTTGGTCTTACAATTCAGGAATGTATGGGATCTTCCACCTGATGAGAACCTCAAAGGTATGTGCAGAAATGATCCCTGGAGAAGATGTAGGCAGCTATGAAGGACCTGAGAGAGCAAAAGTCATCTTCCATGGAAAACAACCTGGTAGGATGAAGTTTGGTGTGTGAATCAGCCTCTGTCTTCTTAATGTAGAGAAGACGGACCAAACCAGGCCTTATGGAGAGCTGTTCCTGAGAGGCTATGGATTATATCTCGTTCTAACTTATGAAAGGGTCACAGGAAGTAGGGGCAGCCTCCATCTAAAGGGACCATAAGAAGCAACTGTTAAAACAAAGTGGTTGCCAAGGCAGTGACCTCATTCAGTTCCTGAAGGAAGTGACCTCACCTCACTTCCTTGGTGTTGGAACTCTCTGAACTTGGGATCCAGGAAGCCAGGCACCCCGAGCCAGTCCCAGTCCCAGTCCCAGTTGTCTCACTTGTTTGGATTTACCAAGGACAGGGTCAGTTTTTCTTGGTACCTACTGATTTGAAGGTGTCCAAATGCCAGAAGAGCTCTGAAGAGGGGCCTTTCCTGAGAAAGAAGGTAGTGGCTCACCGCTGGTTCCTGTCAACTTCACAGAGTTGGCCAAGGAGACCAGATCTGAGAGAAGACAGGCCATTTCGGAGGAACATAGTATGGCCCAGCAGTCAGAGAACACTCCGAATAGTCACAGACCTACTTGGGGGAAGGAGGTGCCTTTGTGGGTGTGGTTGTGGGTTTGTGGTTTGGTCTCATGTTCTGAGAATAAGTTTTTTCAGATATCAGCTCCGGAGCCCAGGAATTAGTTCTCATTGGGGCTCAGGTTCCCCACCAGCGAGATTTGAAATTGGCGCTGGCTGCATTGTTAACAAGGGCGGGGACTTTTCACGCCACTGCAGAAAAGAAGAAGGTAGGAAGAAGAAGTCCTTAGGCGCCATGCTGGGGTTTTTCTCTGGGGTATGGCTGCCATTTATACTTTTCCTAACATTCCTCCATTTTTGTTTTTTTAGAAATTGGGGTGTTGTTTGTCATTTCTGGCTGATTCCTGCTGTGTAGGGGTGCTGTGGGGCCTAGAAAGGGAAGTGGACGAATGCTCGGGGGGCAGGTCTTGGGATATCATGGCAGCCAGAAATAAAACCCAGTGGTATAGATAGCTACTTCAGTACGGGTAAAGTCTATGAAAGTTCCCTGATGCCACAAGTTGTCGATGGCATGAAACCAGTCCTGGATGGAGGAGATTGTTGGTATCAGGCACTGGTCCTGTAACAGAGACTCAAGGAAATACTGGAAGCGTTGCCTGGACATGGCGTCACCAGCACCTGAAGAAGATCAGAGTGAATAAAAACAGAATGAAGATAAAAATTAAAGCAAAGGTCAATTTTTGGCAGAAGTTCCATGTTGGGGGACTGACATAGAAGAGGCCAAGGGCCATGAGGAAGCTTAGAATGTCATAAAGACTCATGAATCCAGGATGGCAGATTAGGAGGTTCTCCAAGCTCGTTGCCTCCCGCTGTCTGATGTACGTTGCATTCCATCGTGCCTGGTAGTGAGCTTCATCACGGAGTGAACTGTTCTCTTGGAGATGTTAGGGGTTCATCTGTCATCAGAGGCTGGTAGTGCCTAAGCAAAAGCTGGTTGAAATTTTGATTAAAAATTTTTTGCAGTTGGGTTTGAAGGAACTTCATTATGCATGGCAAGAGAGCACAAAAAGGGAGCATCCCAATAAGGGGCCCCAAGATAGGTAGTAAGTACATGGCAAGATAGGATTGGAAGAACCCTGTTATGGGATTGGAGGAGCTAGGTTTGAGCAATTTGGTCGATAATTCCTGCAATTTAACAACAGTTTTTTCTATCAGCCCAGATTCATTAACATAATAGCAACATTCCTCTCTGAGGAATAGGCATGTACCCCCTTTTTCTGCAGTGAGAAGATCAATTGCCCTTTGGTTCTGTAAAGCCACGTGTGCCAATGAAGTAACCTGGCGCTGCAAGGAGCCCAGAGACTCAGCAGTGGTATCAAGTGCTTCCTGCAGTTTTTGTTGCAGGTCATTGGATGCCCATAGAACATGACCTATAGCTCCACCAGAGAGTCCGAGACCCGCCACTGAGGTTGTTAAAGTGAGTCCTACAAGAACCGGCAGAAAGACTGCCCTACGGGTTCGGGAAGGTAGGGACAACTGTCGGAATTCGGTGGGAGTATACAAAGAAAGCTGAGGAACTACAGTAACCAAGAAACAGGTGCCAGAGACATTGATCGTTGAGGTACTTAAAGACCCATTACACCAGAGGAAATGTCCAGGTTGCATAAACGCAGGGCTCGATTGGGTGCTTAAGCTTAAGGAACAAATTGGTAAAGGATTCATTATTGGCAGGTGGAAACAAATGAAAGCAAATAAAGCATTGGTGGAATAACTTTCCCACAGTGGGATACGTGTCACATGTAGGGGTTGTCCTTTCTTAGAGAAATTGTAGGTTTTTGCTGAAATATTTCCTGCCGCTAATGGGACCGCTGCTAGAAGTGGACGGCTAATTGAAGCACAGAGAAAGCACTGAGAAGGAGGCACAGAAAGAGGGGTGGATTTTAATAATTGAAGAGTTTGGTGTAACAAATTGAGCCATGTGTCAGGGGGACCTGAGGGGGTTGAAGGGTCTGAATCCTTTTTGGATGAGCTATGGATAAGATCTCGAAGTTTTGATTCTGACTCCTTAATGTGTTCGACTACCTGGATGGTTGCCTTAGGTGGCATAATCAGGGTGCTGCCAACAGTCATCCACATTGTGGGTCTGGCTGAGGTTGTCCGAGCATAGACAGCAAACTCAACATAGCCCCAACGTTTGGCCTTGGGGTCAGGTATATCTAAAGTATACCATCCATTGTTATCAGATGAAGAGCCTTTATGCCACTTTAGGTAACTAGATGTCCACCCTTTTGGGTAACCAAGTGAGTGGTAAGAATAGCTACCATGTTCATCATGGAACCTGCATGACCAATAGGGGCACCCATTATATATCTCAGGCCACCAATGACAATAGTCTTTTGTTTGATCAAAAAGGAAGCAAATGAAAGGCCAGTTCCAGCTACCAGGGACGAAGGTCCTTGAAGGTGACAATTTTAGGGAAATAGAGGTGCAATTGTGGATGAAGCAAGTAGTTGTATCCACTGCACCGACCTTCTGCATGCCATGTTCTGAGTACCGTTCCTGAAGAGTGAATAAATACATGGTAGGAGAGGTGGGTAAAGACCAGTCCCGATAGAGTACAGAAAATAAGCAGAGCACAAAAAAACAAGCAGTTACAGAAGATTAGGGTGTTGGGAGAGCTCATTGTGACTTTTTTAAGAGGAATTGGGCTGCATGGAACACCGTGTGAGCTGCAACTTAAATGGGTGAGATGAGTGTGGAGAGCAGGAGTTAAGGGGAGGTTCAGGAGGTGATTCTTGGAGTTCCTCTGGGTGGTCCTGTCGTCAGCAGGTGGGACCTCCTGGTGATATGGCTTCAACCTAGAAATGTGAATCCAGGGAGTGAGACGGTTGTCTGGTAAGGAGAGTTTGGCGGCAGTGGGGGTACAGAGAATGACAGGATAGGGGCATTTCCATTTTGGGGCAAGAGTCCCTTTCTCCTCTGGGGTATTATAATAGACTAGACTCCCAGGTGTTATGGGAGGAGTGTTTGGAGAGGACACTGGGTCCGGATGAAGCCAGTCCTGATATTTCCAGATTTCCGAGCAGAGATGATATAAAAGAGGCAAAGACAAATCTCGGGTGAGAGATCCTTGTGAAATGACCAACCCAGGGGGTATAAGAGGTCTTCCATACATTATCTCAAAGGGAGACAGTAAAGATGGTTTTTAGGGAGAGCTCTGATTCGAAGCAAATCCAAGGGAAGGAGTTTGACGCAGTCTAAGTTTAATTCCATTGTCAATTTGGTAAGGACTTCCTTTAGAGTACGATTTACCCTTTCCACTTTCCCTGAAGCTTGGGGGTAATATGGACAGTGGGAATGCCACTTGAAGGAGAGGGCTTGAGAGACCTTTTGTGTGATCCTAGAAATAAACTCAGGGCCATTGTCATATTGTAGAGAAGTGGGCATACCAAACCTGGGGATGATGTCTGTCAGTAAGATTAAAGCTACAGTGGAAGCCGTTTTATTGGAAGTGGGAAATGCCTCAATCCAACCAGAGAAAGTGTCCACAAAGACAAGGAGGTATTTAGTGCGCCATACTGTGAGCATGTTGGTGAAGTCTACCTGCCAGTCAGCAGTGGGAATGTGTCCCCGGGCTTGGTGGGAAGGGAAAGGTTTGGGCCTTAAAGGAGTATAAGTGTTGGTCCACTGACAGATCTGACAATTAGAGGCTATATTCTGTAGCATGGCTTTGTCAGAGAGGGTGAGCGAGAAGAAGCTCTGTAAAAAGAGGGTCAAAGACTGAGAATTGGAAAGGAATAGATTATGAAGGAACTTGAAGAGATTCTTGTTCTTACTGGAAGAAGTAGGGGCTACAGATGAGCTGTCTAAAGTGGCCATTATATGTCCCCCAGGGGGTCCATCATTGGAAGTGGTAGCAGCCATTTGTGCCACCTGGTCAGCTTTGGCATTGCCCTCAGTGATAAGAGAGAAGTCCTTCTGATTAGACCTACAATGGACAACTCCCACCTGGGTGGGTAAGTGGGAGGCCTCTATCAGATTTGTTATAAGAGCCGAATTAGTGATCACATTACCTTTGGTGGTAAGTAGGCCTCGCTCCTTTTATATTGCAGGATGGGATAAGATATGGAAGACATATTTTGAATCAGTATAAAGGGTGAGGGATTTGCCTTGTGCTAGAAGGCTGGCACGAGTGGCTACTATAAGTTCAGACTGCTGGTTGGTAGTTCCTGAAGGCAGAGCTTTGGCCTCTATAATCTCAGTGGCTGATACTACAGCGTATCCAAAGTAATGAGTGCCATTCTGCCTAAAGGAACTGCCATCAGTAAACCAGATAAGGTCAGGCTTGGCTAGTAGTCACTCAGAAATGGAAGAATGACAGGGGAGGAAATCATCTAAGGTTTCCAACCAATTATGAGTTGGTGTGTTAGACGTGGGAGTCATTGGGAGCAGTGAGGCAGGGTTCTGTGCAGAGCAGGGAAGGAAAGTAATATTAGGGTTTTCCAGAAAGGAAGTGAGGAGCGACAGAAATCTGGATGGAGGAAGGGTTTGAAAGCCCTTATAAGCTAAAAGATCCTTCAAGTGATGTGGGGAGTGGATAGTTAAAGGGGCCCCAAAAGTAAGCTTAGAGGCTTCTTTGTGTAAAATTTGTCCAGCAGCCAGAGCTCTTAAGCAAGGGGCCCACTCACGGATGGTAGGGTCAAGTTGCTTGGACAAATATGCCACAGGTGCAAATGTAGGCCTATAGTTTTGACCTAAGATCCCAAGTTCTTGCCTCCCATTTTCATGGACATATACATGAAATGGTCTTGAAAGATCAGGAAGGTGAAGGGCAGGTGCCTTTAAGACAAGTTGCTGAAGCCTGCGCAAGTTGTAGTTTGGGAAGGAGGCAAGAGATTCACTAGGGGGTCCCTTTGCTAGGTCATACAGGATTTGTAAAGAAGAGAATAATTTGGGATCCAGGCCCTAAAATAACCTGCTAGTCCTAGGAATGATAGTATTTTGGCTTTTGTATGGGGCACTGGAAGATAAGAGAGGAGTTGCCTCCTATCCAGTGTTATTTCCTTTTTTCTGGGTGTAAGGCAAAAACCAAGATAGGTGACAGAAGACTGGGAAACATGGGCCTTGTGGGGAGACTCCCTATTTCCCTTGTCTTCTAGGAAATTAAGAAGCTGAGCAGTGTGGGATTGAGAGTGTTCCCAGAGGGACTACATAGAAGAAGGTTATCGACATATTGAAGGAGAGTAGAGTCAGGACAGGTCGGGTGAAAGGATGTGAGGTCCTGGGCAAGAACTTGGCCAAAGAGATGGGGGCTATCCCTGAATCCCTGTGGGAGGACAGTCCAGGTAAGCTGATGAGAATGGCGGGTGTAAGAGTCAGTGCAAGTAAAAGCAAAGATATACTGAGATTCTGAGAACAAGGGAATAGAAAAGAACACATGTTTGAAATTTAGGACCAAGAAGTGGGTAATAGTGGCAGGGATCTGAGAGAAAAGGGTGTAAGGGTTGGACACTAGCAGGTGGATGGGGACCACAGAGGAGTTGACAAGGGGAAGGTCTAGAACCAGCCTGTAGGACACGTTAGGTTTCTTTACTGCCAGAATGGGGGTGTTGAAAGGAGAGTGTGTAGGCCTAAGATACCCCTTTCATAATAAATCCTGGATGATGGCTTCTAATCCGAGGAAGGCTGTGGTTGTGAGTGGATATCATGGTTGACTAATATATCTTGAAGGGTCCCGTAAGACAATATGAATAGGACTGCATTTAGCCATAAAGGGTGTAGTTGTGTCCCAAAACTCAGGGTTAACTGGTTTAGATAGTCGTGGGAGAGTGCATGAAGGAGGTGTATCTGCCCCTAGGAACATCATGAGGAAATGAGAGGTAGGAGAGGTGTGGGGTGATATGTGAATGGTGACTTTTAATAGTGAGAGTATGTCCCTTTCCAGAAGGGGAATGGGGCAATGGCTCATAACGAGAAAGGAGTGAGTGAAGGACAAAAGGGATTTTGAGGGAAAATACGTTTACCTCCTACCACGACAATAGGAGTTTTTGAGGGTGTGGTAGGACCCCAATACTCCCTCAAGACTGAAAAAGTGGCACCAATATCCAAGAGGAAGGTAATGAAGCGTCCATCCACCAGGAAGGTGACCCTAGGCTCTTGATTCTTGATGGTAATAGTCTGGAGGGAAGGCCCAGGGCTCCATCAATCCTCCTCTGCCAAGCCCAGGAGAGGCTGGGGTTGCCGGGTGGCTGACCAACCTCCCTTCCGGGTTGTTGGGCAGTCTGCCCCCCAGTGTCTCCTTTGATGGCATGTTGGGCAGGGGTTTTACAGTGTTCTCGGCGAAGGACAATCCTTACCACATTTGAAGAAAGCTCCAGGGGGTGTCACATTGGGACGGCATGGTGATGGCCTTCTCTGAATGACCTGGGCCAACATTTGGAATTTGGCATTTTCAGCTCTCTGCCTACGGCAATCACTTTCATCCTCTCTACCATGAAAAACCTTTAAAGCGACAGCGAGGATTTTGGTCTGAGGAGTAGCAGGGCCCTGTTCAAGCTTTTTAAGCTTGGCTTTAATGTCAGAGTATTTTTGGGCCAGAACATATGTCATTAAGACATGACGGCCATCAGGGGTTTCTGGGTCGAGTTATGTGCACTGTTGAAGGGCCTTGGTTAGTCTATCCAGGAATTCTGAAGGTGTTTCCTCCTTCTTTTGACTGACCTCCTGCACCTTTTTAAAGTTAACAGCCTTGCGGGTGGCCTTTTTCAGGCCCGCCAAGAGGCAGGATGTAAAAAGGTCATGAGTCTGTAAGCCTTCAGGGGTGTTGTAATCCCATAGGGGATCCTGCTCTGGGACAGCATGAGGGCCCGTGGGGTGGTTAGGATTGGTCCTATGATTTTCATCAGCATGGGCTTGGACTAGCTCCCAGACCCATTGCCTTTCCTCGGGGAGATGTGTATTGGCGAAGAGCATGTATATGTCATGAAGAGTGAGGCTATATGCTTGCAGGACCCATTGAAACTCCCGTATGTAAGTGGTGGGTTTAGTGGTGATTGAGCCTAACTTCCTCTCTAGCTGAGTAATGTCTGACCTGGAGAGGAGCACGTGGACTCTGATGACACCCTCGGGACCAGCTACCTCACGAAGGGGTGCGATTGTCTTAGGGGTGGGAAGGAGTCCTTTAGACCTGGTAACAGGAGGACTGAAAGAGGCAGACGGCGGACAGGAAGGAGAGGAAGGGGAAGGGAGTGTCTCTTTGGAAGAGGAGGAGGTAGAGCAGGCAGAAGAGGACGGAGGGGAGGGGGATAAAATGGAAGGCTGAGGATCCATGGAATCAGGCAGAGGATGAGGAGGGTATAGCAGAAGAGAAGGGGCAGATGGGGCTGGGGATAAGGTGGGGGTTCATCTGCTGGGTCGAATGAGGAAGAATCTGTGAAGTCAGAAGTAGAAGTAGGGGAAGAGAGGGGATTGCAAGCAAGGAGGACCTGAGGGGGAGGGCAGGAGGAGAAGAGAAAAGGTGCTGTGTGGGAAGGCTAAAACCTTCAATACAGGGAATCTTCCTCCACTTTTTCAGACGCTGGCAGTAGTTCAAAAGGTCCCGGGGGAGGTTTGGATCTAAGGATCCTTCTTGAACTGATCCCCTCATGGAAACCTCAAGCCACAGGTTATGATGAGTGTCTATATGGAAGAAGATGAGGGCCTTGTGGGAGTGCTTTGGTTTTAATTGTGGTCATTTGTGTGGTGGTTGGAATTGATGACTGGGTCTACCTGGGCTTGAACTCTGGTGTGATTCCCCTTAGAGTCTGAGTTCTGGAACTGATCTCAGAGAAATATTGCCATGAACTGTGTTCAGATTTTAGGAGGCCACGCATGGGATTCGCCCTTGGAAACTGAGATCAAGGACAGAGTGGCTTTACACAGAGACTTGGAATCTCAGCTAGGATATCATATGATTTTATTCTGAAAGATTTGGCGGCCATAGTTGAGAGTCAGAACACCCATGGACGTCACATTGAAGACCTCAATGGGCCTGGCTTCATGTGACCTTTTGAAGACTCTATGGGAAGACTTGCCTGTGAGAGTTCTCCAGAGCTTTCATTGAAATGAGCTTCCTCACCATTTAATGGTTCCTGAATGAACTGAAACCCACAGTGTCTCCAACTTCATCCATGAAAAAAAGCTAGATAAATACAATGAAATTTTTGAAATTCCAATAATCAGGTGGCACTGGAGAACCTTTGGATGTCTTGTTGCTGATCATGAGTGTACGAGAGA
Source organism: Callospermophilus lateralis (assembly GCF_048772815.1). Classification (NCBI taxonomy): domain Eukaryota; kingdom Metazoa; phylum Chordata; class Mammalia; order Rodentia; family Sciuridae; genus Callospermophilus; species Callospermophilus lateralis. The sequence continues at coordinate 73,869 of NW_027512488.1, forward strand.
ATGCCAAGATTGACCGGGTTTCATGAAAATGGTGTAGAACAAAGATGCCAGTAAGTTGGAGCCTGCTGAGTAATGGACCTATTGCAGTGGTGGGCAGGTGTGTGATAATATATCTGTGGTGTGGCCATGAGGATTTGCCATTGCCTTCCAAATGGCTTGTGACTGACATTGTGCATCCAGCAGACCCTTCAATGTAAAGGCATCTTCTTACATGGAGAGGTTCCAGGGCAAAGTTCAGAGTCAGATTTCTATGGACAAGCGGGCAAGCTCTGTGAGATATAACCTGGTTGTTGCATTCTCCTGCAGACCCTGACACACCACAAGTGACTGAACTCCTTCCAAAACTGGGTCCCAGTTGAACTCATTGTATTTCATGCAGCAAATACCAACCTCCAGTGCAGCAGCAAGAAACACCATGAAAAGTGGAGGATGAACAAATGGCTTCACAGTCCACACGGGAAGACACTTAGCACCCAGTGGCCACAGTTTACCTAAAAAGAGAAAATTCAGCACTGCTGCCTTATGTTCATTAGAATACAAGAAACCATGTCCTCCAGGTCACATAGATTCAAACCCAGCTTTGATGGTCTCACTAGAAAGGAAGCTAAAGCTCCTTACAACAACATATGTTTCAAGTGCCCAACCTCAGAGGAAGTTCCTCAAGAAGTCTTTAGGCTGGCAGAGCTCCATGTTTTTGGAGTGTTAACTGTTAGACAAGGACACAAGAAAAGACCACTGACTCTAATTAAAATCAAATTAAATTAATCTTATTATTTCCACCTTTCATGCTGCCTCCCCTCCCAAAACAGCCGGAACAAGACAGCAACCCCAGCTTTCCTACAGCCCAGCTTTATAGCCCAGAAAGTTACACAAAAGGGGTGTTACAGATAACAGAACTCTGACAAGCATCACACTAATGGTAGTTTAGATTTTTTTTGCTGTCCCTACATCAGAATTCAGAGGACCATTAGAGCCTCAGAGAGGGATGTTGTCTGGCCAGAGAAGGCAAATATTTATGATGTGTCACTAAAGTTTCAGAGAGGGCTGCTATCTGGTCAGAGAGCTGGGCATGCGTGAGTTCAAGGCACGGGCAGGCATTTCAAGCAGGTTCAGAACTTGCAGTAATTTATGGTAAAGCCAAAATTATCTTTTCATGGCTTTGTGGCAAGATGGCTCCCAATTTTAATAAAAGATCAGGTTGGGTCTATCATTTCCCCCTTTTCTCTGTGTCCCTTTCAAATCTTTAATAGATTAGGGGAAGAGCACTGAGGAAATTTTAATCCCTCAGGTAAGATTCTCCAAATTTTTAGAACTCACCCAAAACCGATCTCCCTGATTTTACCTGACTTAATTAATTACTTATATTGATAGTCTATTTATCTTTCTCTTCATTGTTGTAAGAAGAGTGGCGTCAATCATTATTTCTTCTTCTGACCTGAGACAGGGTGAAGTGAGTGGGCGTGAGGGACATGAGTTGCCTTTTATAAGTCAGTTGGGGGACATGAGTTGCCTTTTAGAAGTCAGTTCGGATTGAAGTCTGGTTGGGGAAGAACAGGTTGTAAAGTCATCTGGGGATGGGTTCTTCTATGAGAGAAACAAAAACCATGAGTACTGAATAAATGTTGCAGCAGCTGGAACATGTCACTGTATGGAAGTTCCCTCACCAGTCTTTAATATCCCCAGTTATCAGGACTATCAAATTAATATTTAACTTTTAGTGTTACAGTTGTCCCTCCCCGTAAGATACAGTTTAACAATTTAATGTCATCTGATCTTGTAAAATCCTTTTTTTTTTTTGTATGACCACTATGTCTAATAGAGAAACCTTTAATTCTGTTACTCAGGGCTGGATAATCGTACTAGCAAACACCAAGCCTACCTGTGTAGGTTAGGAATATCTGCAGGCCTTAAATTAGAAATTTCTGCCTGTGGCAGCTCTTCTTGATAGTCTCTTTTTATAAGTATCAGGCATTCCTGTCTGAGAATCCTTCTTTGTAGCCTCCAGTCTTACTTATTTTGGGAGGCTAAAATAAAGTGCATACCTTAAAATATTATTATTATTATTATTATTATTATTATTATTATTATTATTATTATTTAAAATGCCCAGGAATGGCTGTATTTTGGTCTTAACTGTCTTTCCAAAGTGTTTAAGATGAAGCAGTCAAACGGACTTTTGTTTCTATCTATTGTTAACAGTCAGCTGAGCTTTATGGGAGTCAATTCTGGAAAAACGAGAGCAGATTTTCAATTCTGCTAGTGCCATTTGCGCTAGGTGGGTCCAGGTCTTGCTTGACCATTTGGCTTCCCTCAGAAGCATCAGGGATATCTCCTTTCTCTGATGACTCTCGTAACAAATGCACTGATTGGCTTTCTGTTCTCCAGTGGTCTCATTAATCTCCCTGATCAGGAGGTTATGTGGGCTCAGAGTTGAAAAGCTCTTTAGAGAAGTCCCCTGTTCCCTGGATTCAGATTGACTCAGAGGGTAAGAGCCAAAATATTGGTTTTCTTGGCCCTTTTCATTTAACTTTAATTTTAAATCCTAATCTTAAACATCCAGCAAATAAATTTTAACAGCCTTATATTAAGAGTACTGGACTTTAATGTCTATAACTTTATAATTATCTTTTAATTAATTGGGATCTGTATTATTCTGTCTGTATTGTAGGTGATGACTTATTATCTTGAATAAACCCATGTTGTGTTCTTAAAGCAACTAACAGGGAATCTTTAGATCACTTATAAGAAAATTTCAAAATAAAATTAACAAAAGTAAAAATACTTAGTTCGTGTAATAGCTACCCTAAATTTTTTGGCTGAGTATTACTTTATATCCCCTGTTTTAGATCCTAGGAATCTTGACATTTTTTAGGTTTTTAACATAACTTTAAAGAAATATTATCTGACCTACTGGTTTCGTAGTCATTCTCACATATAGTAAAATGGGACACACAGCCTTATCTCAGGTAAGGCAGGGCTCTTTATAAATCTTAAGTATTTTAGTTCTAAAGCTGATCTTTATTTTTAAATATCATTTGACAAAGTTTACATAAATTGCGGTCTCATGAACATTAGCTAACATCATATGATATCACATTTAAAACATGAATTAAAGAAAGCCTGAAAGTTTTCAACTTTTACATAGATTAGGCTCTCATTAACTTAAAAATACATTTAAATTGTTCCACAATGTAAAAAGTAACATGAAACTTTACATATCTTATTGATATCAGGTAAATAAATCTCCAATATATTTTTTTTACCATACAACTTCAGAACACCAGCTTGATATAATGCTCTTTTAAAGTTTCTACCTTACAGACTTGCATACCTGTAAGATATGAAAACATTAATAGCATCACAATTACATTGATGTTTCTACATTAACCAAGTTTACCTTTTAAAGAAATGGCAGTACAGTGCTCTAAAATAACAGTTCTGATTTAATAAGTTGTTTAATTTTTATGGTTCCTTGCTCTAGAAAAAATAAAACTTAATAAACACAATGTTATGGGTAAACTTATGTTTCAAAAAATTTTTGTCTCATTAACACATGACTGATTTTTAAAATCTTATATAGAGTTTAGTAAAAACTCATACAGACCTTAGTAAATGAATCAGATATCTAACAAAAGTACTCACGAATGAGTAATCCCATATCAAATTTACTTTACTTATTTATCAAAATATTAGAGAAATTTATGAACAGTGTAAACCATTTTTATGTTGAAGAAAATGTCCTAGAACCAAGGCACATTAGACGTTTTGTAGATATTAATATTTTATTAGATTTTTGAACACCTAGAAAAATTTGTAAGCTTAAATTTAAAAACATTTATTTTTATCTGTTTATCCAATTTAAATTGAAACATTTAAACCACGTGAACTAAAGATCTTTGGATCCACTTTTTAAAATTTGTTTTTATGAGCGCTTTTTTTATGAGCGCTCCTTATATATGTTAATTTGTGTATCATATATATGATATACGAACATATGTATATATAGACAGACAACACATAACAAAATTGTACACACATAATAATAGTAAAGGCCTTGTAGTTTTTCGCAGGTTAAATCTTTATTGCAATGTTTCAAAAAGTCCACAGTTGGTCAAAGATAGAACTGATCAGAAAAACATTAACCTAGGTCTGCATGCTCAGAATCATGAGCTCAAAAAGAAAATACAGAATCTAAGGAAAAAAATAAGAGTCCTAGAAAAAACGACTGGCCAGTAATTAGTAAATACCATACAATTTCCTTTTTTTTTCCGTTAGGCATCAAATCAGTCTCCTACTAAGCTTGCAGGCTTCTTTCATTTGCATTTCAACATAAGTCATGGATGAGGTCTGGAAGGAGCAGGAAAAAACTGCTATTCTGAGCAGACACCTCAGGCCTAAGGCATTTTAACCATAATTTTCAGGTTCGGGTGTTGAAAATTATGATACAAGTTTAAGATACAATTCACAAAATTTTATGTCTTTACATCTTATTTTGTCAACAGATACCATACTATGGTTTACTATCCTTGTCCAAATTAATGCACTGGTACACACAGTGACATTTTCCCTGGCTACCGAAATCAAAATTGGTTAAAAAAAAAAAAAAAAGACTGAATGATTGGGAAGTTACTTGCCAATTGGAAGTAGAGTTCTTCAGTTTTCCATCCTAAGTATTTAAGTTCTCTGGCATGAATTACCTGAAATCTTAAACTAAACAATTACCTAAACCCGACTTTTAACTGCAAGATTGTGCAATGCTTCAAAAACCCATTCAGATACCATTTTGTTATGATAAAACATCATCATTTAGACACACATTCAGCTAAGATCATTCCCAAGAAAAAATTTATAATATCAACACATTATTGCACATGTCTTAAAGGACCAGAAAAAAAGACACAAGACAGACAGAAAGGAGGTAGAGACTATGGTTGCCAGACAGAATCCTTTAAACCAGAGCAGATAAGAGAAAAATCTACTACACCAGTGGCACCATAAAAATCTACTACACCAGTGGCACCATGGGGGGGACCAGATGTTTTAACAGAGGGGCAACCTGAAATGGAAAATAAAGTGTCTATATGGTGACTTTAATGAATTTAGTGTCCCCTTTTTCTTTTTCTCTTTTTTAACAAGACAGAGGTGGCGTAATTCTTACAGTGCACGGAAGGAAGGAGGGTATTCCCTGAATCAACAGGGCTTTGGCAGCTGCTGGGGGTCCCTCAGTCCCTCCTTTTAGTTACAGGATTAGCTCCTATGGTTCAGTTCCACCCCAAGCAAGCTCCATCTCCTAACATTTCAGTAGACAGCTCTCACAAAGTTCTGGGGAGGAGGGGGGATACCAAATTTGTAACTTAAAGTTCGGTTCCTGACCTAGAAGCCAATTTATACCAATTAAATAATGAGGAATGGGTTCTGAGAAAAAGAAAAGGGAAAGTTAATTGCTTTGCTAACAAAGGAGAAACACAGGGGACTCTGCCAAATTTTGTGACTCTCTTGATCTGGAGGGACAAGGGGTTTTAAAGGAGTTTCACTTGTTAACCTGGGAGATACTCAGTTCTTAGGTCCCCAGCAGGCATTGCCCTCTGCAATGGGTGTGCTCCAGGCAGCCAGCTAGGGGCTTCTATCATCCTGCTTAACAAAGGGGGGTAAAGTTCATCGCAGTTCCTTAAAACACAGTTCAAACGGGTGTCAGGCTTACTCTCTTTATTACCCATTTTCACGTCCAATATCCTTAAGTTTTTACCACTGAAATCACACAACAAAATGAGCAAAAGCAAACAAACAAACAAAAAAATAGAACGCAGAACAAAACACACACACACACACACACACACACACACACACACAAAGAAAAACAGAAACCCGGTGCCTAAACAGAAAAACAGTGGTACAGTGCAAGATCTTGCTAAAGCTCCAGGGTACGAGCGCGTGCGTGCCCGTGGGCACCTCTCTACACTTCCAGAGGAATTTCCTACAGAACAGAACAGAGGACAGAATGATTCTTGTTACTGTCCTGGACAGGAGTATATGTGAGTCTCCCCAGGCCACATCTCTGTCATCAGAAGAGATCTCCCTTAACCGGATATCAGATGTTATAAAGGCGCCACTTACCTATGGAGGCCTCCTCCATCAGGTGCTTGCTAATAGTTTTAGTGCGGAGGTTCACTGCAATGCTCCCGGGACTAAAGGCTCTCTTCCTAATATAGAGAAGATGGACCAAACCAGGCCTTAGTGGAGAGCTGTTCCTTGGTGCCTATGGTTTATATACCATTCTAATTTGTGAAAGTGCCACAGAAAGTAGGGTCAGCCTCCTTCTCATGGTACGCTTGGAAGCAACTGTTTGGACAAAGTGGTTGCCAAGGCAGTGACCTCATTCAGTTCCTGAAGGATGAGACCTCACCTCACTTCCTTGGTAATGGAACTCTCTGAACTTGGGATCCAGGAAGCCAGGCACAGAGAGCCAATCCCCGTCCCAGTCCCAGTGGTCTCACTTGCTTCGATTTAGCAAGGACAGAGTCAGTCTTTCTTGGTACCTACTGATGTGAGGATGGCCAAAAGCCAGGAAAACTCTGAAGAGGGGCCTTTTTTGAAAAAGCAGGTAGTGGCTCACAGCTGGCTCCTGACCACTTCACAGAGTTGGACAAGGAGACCAGATCTGAGACAGGACAGGCCATATTGGGGGAACACAGTATGGCCCAGCAGTCAGAGGACACTCCGGAGAGTGAGAGACCTACTTGGGGGAAGGAGGTGCCTTTGTGGATGTGGATGTGTGCTTGTGGTTTTGTCTCATGTTCAGAGAATAGGTAGGAAAGTCGGTTTGTTTGGTTTGGAGTGAACTGTTTCTAGTAAGTTGTTGGACAGTGCGAGTGATTCTATGTCTGTGTAACCCACTGTGTCCTTGGTTGTAGACGTTAGAAAAGAGAATGCATCAATGGATGTTTCCTGTCTATTAGAAAGCTTCCCAGCATTCATCCTGCCCAACTAATGAATGCTCTAGGGCTTGCCTTATCAATGGGCAACACCGGCTATCTTCCTAAGTTCCTGTTTTCTTCCTGAATTCTGGCCACTCTCCAGAATAGACTCATGCTTTTGTGTCCACGATATGTAGCACCTCCAAGCACTGTGACATGGACATGTAATGGATAGCTGAAGGAATTGGCAAGAATCTCAGAAAACTCAGATACCAGTGTGACCAGGATAGTCTCAGTGGAGAAACCCTGCAATTGGCCTTTTGATTACCTATTGTTCTGTTGCCCTGAATGTCAGGAAGGTCTTTGCCTCAGGCCACGCCTTCGAGATTCCAGAAGAAAACAGTTTTCAAACGGAAATGAGTGGGCATCACCTGTGGCTGTTTGCTTAATCGCTTTGGAAAGGGATGTGTCTGAATCAGCCCCTTGGCCCTGTGTGAGCCTAGAGCTTAGATTCTTAGCACCTGATGGATCATAAGAAAGATCCCATGTGTGGATTCAAATCAAAATGACCAAAAATCAGTCATTGTGGATGAAGTCTCTCGCATTCCTCCGTAAGGTTCTATACCTCCCTCAAGTGAGAATAGGGATCCAATGGGTCAAATGAGTTATTCAAAGCCCTGCAGATGCTAGCCCATAGGTTCTTGGGTTTTCTTATGAATCCAATTCAAATAAAGAATCTAAACCGACAGTCAGTAGGCCTCAAATTGGAGAACAGAGCTGTGTTAAGGGCAGGCATATTTGATCACTCCTGGATCACAGGAAGGGTGTCCAGGCCACCCTGACTTTTGGTAAATGAGGGGAAAGGGAGCTTATTTGGGACACTGTCTTGTGCTGCGCCTCTCATGGAATCCTCCTGCCAGAAGTTATGATGAGTGTCTATATGGAAGAAGATGAGTGTCATGTGAGAGTGTTTTGGTTTTAACTGCGGTCATTTGTGTGGAAGTTGGAAGAGATAACTGGGTCCAACTTGGCTTGCACTTTGGTGTGATTCTGCTTAGAGACTGTGTTTTGGAACTGACCTCCGAGAAGGTACAAGGTCCTATGACATTGTATATCCATATTTCTGCGACATCTCTACAGAACGTAATTCAATGGTAAGTATACCAATCAAGGGCCAAATGAACTTCTGGACTTCAAATCTTACCTAGATTTCTGTTTTCATACTTATATTGAAAGGTTAATAAAATAGATACTTGTCACTTCCTGTTTTTCTGTATGCTTAACAAAACACCGTTGTAATCTTGAGAACTGTTTACTATTCTTGTTCCCAGAATGTGCTGTCCCCAACTGCCAAACTGCAGAATGTACTCCCTCAACCAGTTGCACGCAAACTGCCCACTTGCCATTACCCATCAATAAATTTCTCTCCCTGCCCTCTCCAAGGAAAATATATAAGCATTTCTTAAGCTGTTCTCAGGGCTCTCTGCTCTGTTCAAGTGATCTCTGAGCCCTTCATGCCGGACTCCCAATAAACCCTTTGCTGTTGCATGAGACAGTCTCTTGGTGGTCTCTGCCACAGATGCTCGCCCAACCTTTACATCTGGTGGCCCTAGCGAGATCTGGCAGCTGCAGACAAAATACCCCCAACGGGCTCCTCTGGGGGTAAATAAGACCCATCTTTCTGGTTTCAGGCTTCAGGTTAGGGTATGGCAAAATGGCTATTGGTAAAGAGCGTGAGCTCTCTCCCATGGTGGCTGACACACATGCCACAGAGCCACAGACCATGTCCCTGGGATATAGACTCGGGAAATCGAGGAACAATAGTCTCCTCGACTCAGTGATATTTTGTTTCTGATTCGGTATTGCCAGCCCTTCAGGTTTTGCCGACTAGTCAGTCCTGGTCTCAGTATTGGACGTCCATTGCCTGTCTTTATTGTCTTGTCTTGTCTGTGTTGTGTGTCGTTGCTTTCACTGTCTGTGTATATTTTATTATGGGACAGATCATTTCAATGCCTCTGTCCCTGACCCTTGATCACTGGACCAAATTCTGCTTAAGGGCTCAGAATCTTTCTTTTTCAGTAAAACGCCAGACCTGGCAGATTCTGTGTCACAGAATGACCCACCATTGCAGTCGGATGGCTCCTAGAAGGATCTTGGTACTTCGCACTTATTTGAAAAGTCCGAGATATTGTCTTTCACCAGGGGCCACATAGACATCCAAATCAACAGCCATATATCTTAACTTGTCAGTACCTCTACAAATCTCCTCCTCCATGGGTCAAGCCTTTCCTTGTCCCTGCACCTGCTCCTACTCCTTCCCCCACAATTCTATCTCTCAAACTCTCTGCTCCTCCTCCTCCACCCTCTGTTCTCCTTGAGTCTCAAGACTCTACTGGACTCTCCTCCCCCTCCTTATCATCTGCCCTCGTCTCCCAACCCCCAACACCCTCTAAGTGATTTCCCTTCTGCTGACTCAGCCTCTCCACCATTCGAGGAAGCTAGGCTGGCCCAGTGCCATCAAGATGACTGTCCCGCAGCACAGACAGCCCCTCCTTCCCTGGAGGAAGCTGGCCCGGCTAAAAGAACTCAGAGAACTCACCGACGTTTTCACACCTGCCTACTTCGGGTGACTGTCAACACCACCTAGCGACTCTCTTCATGACAGAGCAATGAGAGAAAAATCTCCTGGAATGTAGAAAAAATATCCTCAGACCTGATGGGCGACCAACACAACTTCCCAACATAATGAAAGCTGGCTTCTCCTTAAACCTATTCAACAGGGACCCCAACACGTTGGAAGATAGGGAGCATCTGTTCAATTATTGCCAGGCTCTAACAGCGGGTCTCCAAGGGACCGCTGGGTGACCAACTAATTTGGCCATGGTAAGAGAAATTATTCAAAGGCCTGATGAATCTCCCTTTATGTTTCTAGAGAGAATCATGGAGGCATATAAGAGATATACTTCTTTCGATCCTCAGGCAGCGGATTAAAAGGCATCTGTCATGATGGCCTTAATTGAGCAAGCTGCCATGGATATTAAAAAAAAAAATAAAAGATAGATTTAGTCAAAGAAGCCAAGAAAGTATACTATAAGAGAGAAACAGGGAGAAAGAAAGGGAGCAAACAGAGGATGAGAGAAGCAAAAGACAGACTAAGGCATTGACTAAGGTCCTGATCACAACAAGAAAGAGGCCAGAAATTAAGACACTGGGTGACAGGAAGGGCCCATGCCAGAGGCCACCCCTGGCCTCAGATCAGTGTGCCTACACTAAAGAAAAAGGATACTGGGCCATAGAGTTCCCTATAAAGAGACAGCCACGCCAGCTGGCCATTCTGACTCTGGAGGATGACTAAGAAAGTCGGGGCTCAGATCCCTTCCCCTAGCTCAGGGTAACTTTTGAAGTGAAGGGGACTCCAGCAAACTTTGAAGTGAATACAGGAGCAGTATACTCAGCCCTTAAGGCCCCATTGGGCCCTCTATCAAATAAAAGGTCTCTAGTTCAAAGGGCTGATGACAGTAAATATCGGGCTTAGACAACTAAGAGGACCATGGACCTGGGGAAAGAAAAAATCCATCACTCCTTCCTAGTAAGACCAGAATGCCCGCACCCATTGATGGGCAGAGATCTGCTCACCAAGCTCTGGGCCAAAATAACTTTTAACCCTGAAGGCCCCCAAATGAAATTTGTAAATCCTTCAGTAAAACTCCTATAGTCACCGCATTAACTATATTAGTAGAAGATGAACGTCCACTCTTCACACCCCCCAAGACTGATCAAACAAGCAAGCTACCCCAAAAATGGATAACAGATTACCCAGATGCCTGGGCAAAAACTGCGGTGTTAGGTCTGGCCGTGAAACAACCTCCAATAACAGTGGAGTTAAAAACCTCAGTCTCCCCAATCAATGTCAAATAATATCCTCTAAGCAAAAAAACTAAAGGTGGGATAAGGCCCCATATTCAGAAATATCTGGCCTTAGGAGTCCTAAGGCCCTGTCAATCGGCCTGGAACACTCCCCTGCTACTAGAAAAAAAAAAAGCCAGGAACCGGGGACTATCACCCCATTAAAGAGCTAAGAGAGATCAACAAAAGAGTGCAGGACATTCACCCCACGGTACCTAATCCGTACAATCTGCTTAGCACTCTGAACCCTGAGCGGAAATTATATACTGTTCTGAACTTAAAAGATGCTTTCTTTTGCTTGCCTCTGCATAAAGATAGTCAGTTGCTGTTTGCTTTCGGGTGGGTAGACCCAGAAACCAAAACGTCTGGTCAACTAACTTGGACTAGACTCCCACAGGGGTTCAAAAACTCCCCCACTCTCTTTGTTGAAGCCCTCCACAGAGATCTCAACAACTTCAGAACTACGCACCCTGAAGTTACCCAGCTTCAATATGTTGATGACCTGCTACTGGCAGCCAACACCAAGGAAAACTGTGAGTCTGGGACCCAAGCACTATTACATGAGCTTGCTCAACTCGGGTATAGAGTTTCGGCCAAAAAGGCCCAAATTTGCTAGCATGAAGTAATCTTCCTGGGCTATTCCCTTAGGGGCAGTAAACGATGGCTCACTGAGCCCAGAAAACAAACCATTGTGTAGATACCACCCCCATCTTACAGCAGACAACTCAGAGAATTTCTTGGGACTGCTGGCTTTTGCAGGTTATGGATACCTGGGTTTGCGTCCTTAGCTGCTCCTTTATACCGCTGTTAAAGGAAGATGCCCAATTCCAATGGAACCCTGAGTACCAGGAAGTTTTTGATAACATCTAAGGACACTGACACTGAATACCTCAACTTCACTGAGCTCAGCCTGCAATTACAGCAAGCCCTACACTACGTTAAAAATGCACATCAACTCACTCACCTTGGTTCAAAGAAACTGCAGGCATTACTGTAGGATTAAGAACAGAGTTCTCCACTAACCAACTCACAGCGAAAGGAAATAACTGAACGGGTAACAAAAGCCTGTCGGATCCGTCAATTGGGTAATGCTTACCCTTCCAAGTTTCCTAGAGGAAAGCACCTACGAGGAACCAGACCAGGACAATTCTGGGAAGTGGACATTAATGAAATTAAGCCAGCAAGGTATGGACTTAAATATCTCCTAGTCTTTGTAGATACATTTTCAGGATGGATTGAAGCCTTACACACACACACACACACACAAAGAAAAAAAAAAAAAAAAAAACGGCGCAAATGGTTTTCAAGAAGATCCTGAAAGATATTTTTCCAAGATACGATCTGCCTAATGGACTGATAATGGACTGGTGTTCATGGCCCAGGTAAGTCAGGTGTTAACCAGGACCCTGTGGATTAATTGGAAGTTACATTATGCTTATATATCCCAGAACTCAGGACAGGTAGAAAAAATAAATAGAACCATTAAAGAGACCTTAACGGCCCCCTTAGGGATCTGGTGGCTATCTCTCCACCCAGACATTTTTCAGCTCGGTAGAGGTCTTTCCTTTTGAGATATACCTGATGAAGAGGATCTCACTAAAATTTCATTAAATCCCTTCCATACCATAGATAATTGAAACAAACATTATGGATGCAGGGACACGCGAGCCAGATGCAGGTTGGCTAGCCTATATTACTATGTATGCCCGGCAGACTATCAAAGCGACAAACAGCCATGGCTTTGTGGGGGAAAAGCCGACTTCTTGTGTAAGTCATGGGGATGTGAGCATACAGGGGCTGCCTGGTGGAACCCAAACTCCTCATCAAATTCAGTACACAGCATTGGCCATATTACCAATTAGACAAACAAAAACTATGGCCCCCAGAGGGTTCTCTAGATCTTCAAATTCTGCATGACATTTTTAACTTTGGCAAGTGCTCAAAAGGGGGAAATTCCCCTATGTGGAATCCTTTTTCCTCCTGCGCTCACATCCTGTACTATGCTTCCCCAATAGTTCCTCACACTCAGTCTTCTGCTCTAGACTCTCTGCTTTCACTCCCACCTCAGCAACCTGATTTCTCCCCTCCAATTACTAGATCAAAAACCCAAACCTCCGCTGGATCTCAGAACATTGCTCCCTTGCTGAGGAAGCAGGTACCGAGGTACCCCTCCACCCACTCACTCCTCTCTTTTCCTGTCAGTGTCTGCACTAGGTCCCACCAAGTCCTCTAGCAAGCTTAGCCAAAGCTCAAACCAGCTGAGAAGAGCCCTCAGACCCCTATCCAAGATGTAATGAAAATGACCTTTAAAGTTGATTTGTCATCACTGAAAACAGGTTCTAAGAATTTAAAGTCCCTCACAGGCTTTTTGGAATACTCACTCCCGTCTTCCCCTCTGCTCTACCTGTTCTACTGCTCAAGTTTTTGTTCTATGAAAATCCCAAACCCCTTTCCCATTATTCTCTGGCATCTCTCCTTCCTCATTCTCAGATCCACAGAGCTGCTCTCAGCATCGCCTTCCCTGTCATCCCCCTCTGTACCAGGTCCACAGAAATGTCTTAAATGACATTCTCCAGAAGTCTTCACCAAGGCTTACTTTAGGTCTTTCAGCAAAAGAGTCCCTCTGAAAAAGTTCAATGGAGATAAACTTCCACTCTTCGTGTTGCCCTGTTCTACTTGGCCACTGGCTGGAAAAATCACCACCCCTAAGCTAGACATCGCCTTACCAGTTTTTCACAAAATATGTGAACAAGGACTCTGGCCTTGAGCTGGGGCTTCACAGAGATGGCTACATTTCTAAGATAAAAAAGTTACCAACTGGGCTCCATGGTGACAGCTGGCAAGGAGGAAAAAAAAGAGACAAAAAAGCTCTCCCGTTCCAAGGTGTCCTTGAAAAGTTAACGTGCACAGAACAGAGGAAAAAAACAGAAACAAAAACTGATTTGTGTAAATTTCTGCAGACTGTGAACTTCTGAGCCCCTTCCCTTACATGTTGGGTACAAATACTAAAACTACCAAAACTTGGGGTTCAGTGGATTAATTGATTACAACAGAAGCAATGCCCTCTAAATACGGATGCAACCAAATAAAACTGCTTTCCTGTCTTTGGTGCTATCTTAGGTGCCTTTCCTTGTCCATCCCTACAACAGTATAATTCTATACACTTTAACATTATTTATGTTTTCATAAAATGGTCAATAGATGCGATTAATTATGTAATGATGCAGATGTTTTCGAGAGTGCTCTATCAGGATGCAGGTTCATTTAAAGATCAAATAGGGGGGCATACAACCCGGTTCCACCAGGAACCTGTATCCCTCACTTTAGCCATCCTATTAGGAATAATAGTTGCTAAAGGGGTGGGCACAGGAACAAATGCCCTAGTCCATGAGACACACCAAAGACACAATTAGAAGCAGAAATAGACCAAAGCTTAAAGACATTAAAAACCGCATCACAGCTTTACAGGAATTTTAACCTCTCTCTCTCTGAAGTTGTTTACAGAGCAGGCGAGTGTTGGCCCTCCTCTTCATGAGAGAAGGGTGCCTTTTTGCTTGCATTGAGGAAAGAATGATGTTTTTATGCCGACAATACTGGAGTTGTAAAAGAATCTATGAGTAAATTAAGAAAACGACTTGAAGAGGGTCAAAGAAAGACATAGGCCCCCAAAAGGATGTTTGAGCCTTGGTTCACATAGTCCACCTGGTTAACTACGCTTTTATCCACCCAGGCTGGTCCATTAATAATTCTCATAGTATTGTTAACTGTAGGACCCTGTTTGCTCAACCATGTAGTTTCTTTTCTCACCCAAATTGAACCTGTTATTAACCCTAACCATACACTGTTCTCTCAATCTAATTTTACAGAAGAGCGGGGACAGAGTTGGTCTTAAAATACAGCAATATAGAGGATCTTCCACCTGCTGAGAACCTCAAAGGTCCATGAAGAAATGATCCCTGGAGAAGATGTAGTCAACTATGAAGGACCTGAGAGAGCAAAAGTCTTCCATGGCAAACAACCTGCTCATGATGAAGGGATGTGTCTGAATCAGCCACTCTCTTCTTAATGTAGAGAAGATGGACCAAAGCAGGGATGTGTTGAGAGCTTCTCCTGCGTGCCAATGGTTGACATACCATTCTAACTTGTGAAAGTGTCACAGAAAGTAGGGGCAGCCTCCTTCTCATGGGAACCTTAGAAGCAACTGTTAGGACAAAGTTGTTGCCAAGGCAGTGACCAAATTCAGTTCCTAAAGGAAGTGACCTCACCTAACTTCTATGGTGATAGAACTCTCTGAACTTGAAATCCAGGAAGCCTGGCACCCAGAGCCAGTCCCGGTCCCAGTCCCAGTTGTCAAACTTATTTTGATTTACCAAGGACAGACTCAGTCTTTCTTGGGACCTACTGATGTGAGGATGGCCAAATGCAAGAAAAGCTATGGAGAGGGGGATTTCCTGAGAAAGCAGGCATTGACTCACCACTTGATCCTGAAAACTTCACAGAGTTGGCGAAGAAGACCAGATTTGAGACAGAACAGGCCATTTCTGGGAACATAGTATGGCCCACCAGTCAGAGGACTCTCCGGATAGTCACAGTCCTACATGGGGGAAGGAGGTGCCTTTGTGATGTGGGTGTGAGTTTGTGGTTTTTGTCTCATGTTCTGAGAATAGGTATGAAAGAAGGTTTGTTTTGTTTGGAGTGAACGGTTTCTAGTAAGTCGTTTGACAACGCGAGTGTTTCTATGTCAGTGTATCCCACTGCGCCCGTGGTTGTAGACATTAGAAGAGAGAATGCATCAATGAATATGTCCTGTCAGGTAGAAAGCTTCCCAGCATTCATCCTTCCCAATTAATTAATGGACTGCAGCTTGCCTTATTGATGGGCAACACCTACTATCTTCCTAAGATCCTGTTTTCTTCCTGAATTCTGGCCACTCTCCAGAATAGGCTCATGGTTTTGTGTTTAAGATATGTACAACCACGAAGCTCTGTGAAATGACCATGTACTAGATAGCTAAAGGGAATGGCGAGCATCTCAGAAAACTCAGATATCAGTGTGATCAGTAAAGTCTCAGTGGAGAAACCATGCTTGGGGCCTTTTGCTTACCTTTTCTTCTGTTGCCCTGAATGTCAGGAAGGTCTTTTCCGCAGGCCACCACTTTGTGAAGCCTGAAGAAAACAGTTTTCAAATGGAAATGAATGGGTATTACCTGTGGTTCCTTGCTTAATTGTTTTGGAGAGGATGTGTCTGAATCAGCCTATTTGCCCTGTGTGAGGCTGTGGCTTAGTTTCTCACCTTCTGACGGATATAAAGAAAGATCCCATGTGTACATCCAAAACCAAAATGGCCAAAGAGCAGTCCTTGTGGATGAAGTCTCTCGCCTTCCTCTGTAACTTTCCTGAACTCCATCAAGTCAGAATAGGGATCCTTTGGGTAAAATGAGATCTTCAGAGCTCTGCAGAGGCTAGCCCATGGTTGCTTGGGTTTTCTCAAGACTCCAATTCACATAAAGAATCCAAACCCCACAGTCAGTTGACCTCAAATTGAAGAAGTGGAGCAGTATTAATGGGAGGCCTATTTGATCTCTCCTGGTTCACAAGAAGGGTGTCCATGCCACCCTGAATTAGGCAATTTAGGTGCAAGAGAGCTTATTTGGGACACGGACTTGAGCTGTCCCCCTCATGGAAAACTCTAGCCAGAGGTTATTATGTGTGTTGGAGTCTTTTAATTTAAATTGTGTTCATTTGGGTGGCGGTTAGAAGAGATGACTTGGTCCACATGTGCTTGAACTCTGGTGTGATTCCCTTAGAGACTGAGTTCTGCAACTGAACTCAGAGAAGTATTGCCATGAATAGTGTTGAGGTTTCAGAAAGCCAGGCATGAGTGTCGCCCTTGGAAACTGAGTTCTAGGCCCAGGGTGGCTTTCCACAGAGCACTGGGCCTCTCAGCCAGGATACCACATGATTTTATTCTGAAAGACTTGGCACCCATCATTGAGAGTCAAAACTCATATGGACCTCACATTGTAGAGCTAAATGAGCTAAACATCATGTGATCTTTTCACCACTCTTTGGGAAGCCTTACCTGTGAGTGTTCTCCAGAGCTTTCATTGAAATGAGCTTCCTAACCATCTAATGGTTCCTGAATGAATTGAAACTCACAGTGCCTCCAACTTCATCCTTGAAAAATGGCTAGATAAATACCATGAAATTTTTGAAATTCCCATCACCAGGTGGCACTGGAGAACCTTTGGATGACATGTTGCTGATCATGAATGTTCCAGACAGTGTCTTGTTTTACTGGGTTTCATGTAAATGGTGTAGAACAGAGATGTCAGTAAGTTGGACTCTGTTGAGTAGTGGGCCTAGAGCAGTGTTGGGCAGGTATGTGATAAAACATCTGTGTGGGGCCATTTGGATCTGCCATTGGCTTCCAAATGGCTTGTGACTGATATGGCGCAGCCAGCAGAACCTTCCGTGTAAAGGCAACTTGTTATATGGAGAGATTTCAGGACATTGTTCAGAATCAGGTTGCTATGGTCAAGGGCTCAAGCTATGTGGGATAGAGGCCTGGTTCTTGTATCATCCTGCAGACCCTGACCCACCACACGTGACAGAACTCCCTCTTGCACTTTGTCCCAGGTGAACTCCCTGTATTTCGTGAAGCAAATACCAAACTCCCAGTGCAGCAGGAAGAAACGCCACGAAATGGAGGATGACTATATGGCTTCACAGTCCACACGGGGAGACACTAAGCACCCAGTGGCCACAGTTTACCTACAAAGAGAGAATTCAGCACTGCTGCCTCGTGTTCATTGTAAAATAAGAAACTTTGTCCTCCTGGTCACATAGATGCAGACCCAGCTTTGAGGGTCTCACTACAAAGGAAGCTTAACTCGTGACAACAACCTATATTTCAGTGCCCAACCTCAGTGGCAGTTTCTCAAAAAGTTTTAGGCAAGCAGAGCTCCATGTTTGTGGAGTGTGTACTTTGTCCTTATTTTTGGAAACTCCTATACCACCTCCAAGTTTGTGCACTCTTGAGCATTTTCCATTCCAGAAATGTAATCACAGATTTTGTAACTCTTCTTCTCTAATTGTGTCTTACTTGGGGCGAAGGTAATGTCAAAGCATGGTTCTGGATGAGAGTGGGAAGATTTGTTGTAGCACATATTTGCATACACATTGGATTAATTTTCCTATTTTCCATTCGAAATTCTGAATCCCTGACACTAACACATATTCTACTAGACTCTGACTACTAATTCTAATATGATGGAGAAAAATAACCCAAACAGTATATAAGTACATGCAGTTCAGAGTTCGACTTGCCTTTTGCATGATAAAGGGTAGGTGTTATAAATCTAGTCAATTTTTAATTGAAATAGTTCTCGATGTGTTTTCAAAGGTAACAAATATGTGAACTACTGTCTCCCATTCTCTGGAGCCTATTCAGCACATGTATTTTTATATGCACAAATAGAATCCTGCATGGTATCACACGTACATTCTTGTGAATTACATGACATAGCAGATACAAAGTGTGAGAAGTGATCACTCCTCCTAAACCCTGTTGGAACTGAAAATTCAACCTATGGGTGAGCTTCCCAGTAGAACAACATAATACATAAACCCATGTTCAGTAAAATGAATGTTTTTGCATCTTTATGATATATATTTCATGATGAATTTCGATTGGCATATATATTGCTACTTATTAATGTCTATGTTTGTGTGTGTGTGTGTGTGTGTGTGTGTGTGTGTGTGTATATATATATATATATATATATATATATATATATATTTATACTCTCCAGATTTTTAAAAATATGAAATATATGTGTCTTATATACAATCCCTAAATTCATTCATGTTCATGTATGTGGATTAATAATCAACTTTTCACAAGATTATTCTTAGAAATATTCATCCACCCGAAATACATATTTGTTTCCTAGTACTGAAAACTAACTTCAGTGAAAGGTGCATACAAATCCTAATATGTCTACATTAACTAACCCAGTTTAACATCAATGCATGTAGGTTACTATGGAACATGATGTGTATTTTGACGTTAATTTTTATTCCACACTGGTACATTACTATTTCTTCAGTTTATGTACATCATAGAATATATATTTGATTCACTAATTGGCAAATTTATAGGCATTTGTTTCACTTTCAATCACTTCCTGCTTCAGAACACATGTATTCCTCTATGTTTCTTTACTGGTCTATTCATGAGACTTTTTTCCAAATATATTATTTTTGATTTCCATAATCAATTTTGAAACAAAACTCACAAACCCTTCATGATAAACCATAACCCTAAGATGATCATTAGATATATAACTGGTTGGAATGAATGATTGTATATCAATATAACATTTCTTATATATTTTCAGATATCTATTCAATCCATTATTTAAAGTGGATCCAGTTATATTATTTATTCACAGTATGGTCTATTCATGCATTATGTGTATATTCATAGAAATAGGGTACACCTCTTTGTACGACCATACTAATTTATAAGTCTTCAAAATATTGCTCCAAGAAATGGTGGAAGAAATACTCATGTCACCTGATCTACATACACATTTTATCACAGAAATATTCTGGACACCAAAAGCAAAGGTCACACTTACAATTGTACCAAAGCCTAAATAGAAAGTGAGCATGGATTACTAAAAACATCCATGTCCAGGTTGCCTAATGCTCTCAAATATCAATCCTATTGGTGACTACATATTTGTTTCTTCCTAATATTATATATTCAACCTCAAACCTGTTGAAAATGTCTAACCCTATCACACACTTTATACTTTGCTTGATTTCCTAATGTCTCTATTGATATCTGCTTTCCTACATGTTTTCCCCAGTTCATCATTGTGACTGACTCTTCACATGTACTGACATTTACATACACTCTCTACCCGAAACCCTATTGCTAAAGAACTTTTGGTCCAAATCCTATACTCACTCTTCTTTCTAAACCTACCGACTACCTTCCTAATCCTACCGATTATCGCTTTTTGACTGGATGTTCTCTTCAACATTCAATCATCCAAAGTACAAGGTCAGATGCCAGTGTATATTGATTTATTTGAGACATCTGTGCAGCACATAACTCAAAGCTAAGTATCCCACTCAAGTCCCCAATGCCCTTCTGGGCTTCAAATCTTACCTAGATTTCTGCTTTCATAGTTATATTTCACATATATACTCTTGTAAATACCACAGGTTGCCAATGCCATTATTCATCCTGCAGAATGGTTCGTAACCCAAATCGAACCTATTATTAACCCTAACCATACACTCTTCCTTCAATACAACTTACAGAAGAGCAGGGACAGAGTGGGTCTTACAATATAGGAATGTAGATTATCTTCCACCTGCTGAGAACCTAAAAGATCCACGGAGAAATGATCCTTGGAGAATATGAAGGCAGCTATGTAGGACCTGAGAGAGCAATAGTCATCTTCCATGGCAAACAACCTGGTCAGGAAGAATTGATGTGTCTTAATCAGCCTCTGCCTTCTTAAAGTAGAGAAGATGGACCTATGCAGGCCTGTGTGGAGAGCTGTTCCTGGGTGCCTATGGTTGATATACCATTCTAACTTCTGAATGTGTCACAGGATGTTGGGGCAGATTCCATCTCATAGGAACCTTGGAAGCAACTGTTAGGACAAAGTGGTTACCAAGGCAGTGACCATATTCAGTTCCTGAAAGAAGTGACCTCACTTCACTTCCTTGGTGATGGAATTCTCTGAACTTGGGATCCCGGAAGCCAGGCACCCAGAGTCAGTCTCACTCTGAGTCCCAGTGGGCTAACTTATTTGTTTTTCCCAAAGACATAGTCAGTCTTTCTTGGTACCTACTGATGTGAGGATGGCCAAATTCCAGCAGAGCTTGGAAGAGGGTCCTTTCCTGAGAAAGTAGGTAGTGGCAAACCACTGGCTCCTGACAACTTCACAGAATTGGCCAAGGAGACCAGATCTGAAACAGGACAGGCCATTTTTTGGGGAACATAATATGGCCCACCAGTCAGAAGACACTTCGGATAATCACAGACCTACTTGGGTGAAAGAATCGCCTTTGCTGTTGTAGGTGTGAGTTTGTGGTTTTTTCTGATGTTCTGAGAATAGCTAGGAAAGGTGGTTTATTTGGTTTGGAGTGGACTATTTCTAGTAAGTCCTTTGACATGGTGAGTGTTTCTATGTCTGTGTATCCCAGTGTATCCGTTGTTGTAGACATTAGAAAAGAGAATGCATCAATGGAAACGTTGTCTCTAGTTGAAAGCTTCCCCACATTCTTACTGCCCAATTGATGAATGGACTGCAGCTCGCCTTATGGATGGGCAACATCTACTATCTTCTTAAGTTCCTGTTTTCTTCGTGTTTTCCAGCCACTCTCCAGAATAGGCTCATGGTTTTGAGTCCCAGATATGTTACACCACAGGGCTCTGTGACATGGCCATGTACTGGATAGCTTAAGGGAATGGGAGCATCTCAGAAAACTCAGATATCAGTGTGACCAGTAATGTCTCAGTGGAGAAACCCTTCTTTGGGCCATTTGCTTACTTCTGTTTCTATTATCCTGAATATCAGGAAAGTCTTTGCCTCAGGCCACCCAGTTGTGTAGCATTAAGAAGACTGTTTTCATATGGAAATGAATGGACATCACCTGTGGCTCTTTGCTTAATTGCTTTGGAATGGAATGTGTCTGAATCAGCCTCTTGTCCTTGAAAGAGGTTGTGGCATCTGATGGATCTAAAGAAAGATCCCATGTGGTTCCAAAACCAAAATGACCAAAAGAGAAGTCATTGTGGATGAATATTTTTGCCTTCTTGTTTTAGGTTCCTGATCTCCATCAAGTGAGAATAGGGATCCTTAGGGTCAAATGAGTCTTTGAAATCCCTGCAGAGGCAAGCCCACATGTGCTTGG
The DNA here is from genome assembly GCF_048772815.1 of Callospermophilus lateralis. Taxonomy (NCBI): domain Eukaryota; kingdom Metazoa; phylum Chordata; class Mammalia; order Rodentia; family Sciuridae; genus Callospermophilus; species Callospermophilus lateralis. The sequence continues at coordinate 95,632 of NW_027512488.1, forward strand.
GTTTTCTCATGACTCCAAATCACAACAAGAATTTATAGGCTTCAGCCAGTAGGCCTCAAATTGGAGAAGCGGAACACTTTAACAGCAGGAATATTTGATCACTCCTGGTTCACAGGAATAGTGTTCAGGCCACCATGTTTTTAGGCAAATGAGGGGCAAGTGAGCTTATTTTGGACACTACCTTGTGCTCATTGAAACATCCAGCTAGAGGTTATGATGAGTGTCTACAAGGAAAAAGATTATGGCCCTGTGGGAGTGATTTCATTTTAATTTTGGTCATTTTTGTGGCAGTTGGAAGGGATGACTGGGTCCACCTGGGCTTGAAATCTGGTATGATTTACCCTTAGAGACTGAGTTCTGGAACTGACCTCAGAGAAGTATTGCCATGAATTGTGTTGGGATTTTAGGAGGCCACGCATGAGACTCACTCTTGGAAACTGAGATCTTGGCCCAGGGTGGCTTTCCACAGAGGCCTGGGAATCTCAGCCAGGATATCACATGATTTTATTCTGAAAGACTTGGTAGCCATAGTTGAGATTCAAAACACACATGGACCTCACATTGTAGACGTCAATTGGCCTGGCTTCATGTGACCTGTTGGCAACTCTTTGAGAAGCCTTGACTTTAAAGTTCTCCAGAGCATTCATTTAAATGAGCTTTCTCAACACTTAACGGTTCCTGAATGAATTGAAACCCACAGTGCCTGTAACTTCATCCTTGAAAAATTGCTAGATAAATACCATAAAAGTTTTGAAATTCCCATGACCAGGTGGCACTGCAGAAACTTTGGATGTCCTGTTGCTGATCATGTGTATACCAGACAGTGCCTTGTTTGACTGGGTTTCATGAAAATGGTGTAGAATACGAGATGCCAGGAATTTGGAGCCTGGTGAGTAGTGGGCCTAGAGTAGTGGTGGGCAGGTATGTGATGAAACATCAAGGTGGGGCCATGTGGATCGGCTATCGGCTTACAAATGGCTTGTGACTGATATGGCGCAGCCCCCATTCCCTTGTAGGTAAAGGCATCTTGTTATGTGGAGAGGTTTCAGGGCAATGTTCATAATCAGGTTGCTATGGTTATTGGGACAAGCTATGTGGGATAGAAGACTGGTTGGTACATTCTCCTGCCGACGCTAACCCACCCCACGTGACAGAACACGCTCCAGCACTGTATCCCAGATGAACTTCTTATATTGTGTGAAGCAAGTACCAAATTCCCAGTGTAGCAGCAAGACACACCACGAAAAGTGGAGGATGATCAAATGTCTTCACAGTCCCCACCGGGAGACACTTAGCCTCCAGTGGACATAGTTTACCTACAAAGAGAAAATTGAGCACTGCTGCCTCATGTTCATTGGAAAATAAGAAATCATGTCTTCCAGGTCACATAGAAGCAGACCCAGCTTTTATGGTCTCACTACAAAGAAAGCCAAAGCTCATGACAACAACATATATTTCAAGTGCCCAACCTCAGAGGCAGTATTCCAAGAAGTCTTAGGCCAGCAGAGCTCTTTGTTTGTGGAGTGTTTACCCTGTCCTTTACTTTTGGAAACGCCTCTACCACCTCCAAGGTTGTGAACTCCCGAGGATATTCCATTCCATATATGTATTCATAGATTTTCACACTTTTCTACTATAATTGTGTCTTACTTGGGTGAAGGTAATGTCAAGGCATTGTTCTGGATATGAGTGAGAAGATTTTTGTGTAGCACATATTTACATACACATTGGATTCATTTTTCAATTTTCCATTTGAAATACTGAATCCCTGACACTAACCCATACCCTACTAGACTCTGACTAATGATCCTAATATGATGGTGAAAAGTAACCCAAAAAGAAAAGAAATACAAGCAGTTCAGAGGAGGCATGGTGTATAGTTGGATTGCCTTTTGCATTATATTTTGTAGGAGTTATAAATCTAGTCAATTTTTTGTTGAAATAGTTCTACATGTGTTTTTAAAATTATCAAATATATGAATCCCTGTCTCCCTTTCTCTGTAGCCTATTCAGCACATGTATTTTTATATGCACATATAGAATCCTACCTGATATCACTCGTATACACTTGTGAGGTGGCTGAATTGGCAGATGCAAATTGAGAGAAGAGATCACTCCTCCTAAACGCTGTTGGAACTGAAAATTCAACCTATGGGTGAGCATCCTAGTTGAATAACATTATACATAATTTCATGTTCAGTAAAATTAATATTTTTCAATCTGTGGATTATATATATTTCATGATGAATTTCTATTGGCATATATATCGCTACTTTTTTTATTGGTTGCTCAAAACATTACAAAGCTCTTGACATATCATATTTCATACATTAGATTCAAGTGGGGTATGAACTCCCATTTTTACTCCAAATACAGATTGCAGAATCACATCAGTTACACATCCATATTTTTACATAATGCCCTATTAGTTACTGTTGTATTCTGCTACCTTTCCTATACTCTACTATACCCCCTCCCTTCTCTTCCCATCTTTTCTCTCTACCATACCTACTGTAATTCATTTCTCTCCTTGTTTATTTTCCCACAACCTCTTATATGTAATTTTGTGTAACAATAAGTGTCTCTCTCCATTACCATGCAATTTCCCTCTTCTCTCCCTTTCCCTCCCACCTCATGTTTCTGCTTAATGTTAATCTTTTCTTCATGCTCTTCCTCCCTGCTCTGTTCTTAGTTGCTCTCATTATATCAAAGAAGATATTTGGTATTTGTTTTTTAGGGATTGGCTAGATTCACTAAGCATAATCTGCTCTAGTGCCATGCATTTCCCTGCAAATTCCATTATTTTGGCATATTTTAGTGCTGCGTAATCCTCCATAGTATATTAAAGTCACATTTTTTTATTCATTCATCTATTGAAGGGCATCTGGGTTGGTTCCACAGTGTAGCAATTGTGAATTGTGCTGCTATGAAAATTGATGTGGCAGTATCCCTGTAGTACGCTCTTTTAAGGTCTTCAGGGAATAGTCCAAGAAGGGCAATAGCTGGGTCAAATGGTGCTTCCATTCCAAGCTTTCACAGGAGTCTCCATACTGCTTTCCAAATTGGCTGCACCAGTTTCAGTCCCACCAGCAATGTACAAGAGTACCCTTTTCCCCACATCCTCGCCAGCACTTGTTGTTGTTTGACTTCATTATGGCTGCCAATCTCACTGGATTGAGATGGTATTTTAGGGTGGTTTTTATTTGCATTTCTCTTACTGCTAGAAATGGAGAGCATTTTTTCATGTACTTGTTAATTGATTCTATGTCCTCCTCCGAGAAGTTTCTGTTCAGGTCCTTGGCCCATTGGGTTATTGGTTATCTTATTGTATAATTTTCTGAGTTATTTGTATACTTTGTATACTCTAGATATTAGGGCTCCATGTGAAGGGTGAGGACTAAAAATTTGTTCCCATGATGTAGGCTCCATATTTACCTCTCTTATTGTTTCTCTTTCTGAGAAAAAAAAATTCAGTTTAAGTAAGTCCCATTTCTTGATTCTTGTTATTAACTCTTGTTTTATGGGTGTCCTATTAAGGAATTCAGAGCCTGACCACACAATATGTAGATCGGAGCCAACTTTTTCTTCTATCAGACGCAGAGACTCTGATTTGAATCTAGCTCCTTGATCCACTTTGAGTTAACTTTTGTGCATGGCGAGAGGAGGGGATTCAGTTTCATTTTGTTGCATATGGATTTTCAGTTTACCAAACACCATTTGATGAAGATGCTATCCTTCCTCCATTGCAGGCCATTAGCTCCTTTATCAAATATAAGATAGTTGTAGCTTTTTGGATTAGTCTCTGTGTCCTCCATTCAGTACCATTGGTCCACCCACCTGTTTTCGTACAAGTACCATGCTGTTTTTATTATGATTGCTCTGTAATATAGTTTGAAAACTGGTATCGCTATACTGCCTGATTCACACTTCCTGCTTAGAATTGCTTTTGCTATTCTGGGTCTTTTATTTTTCCATTTGAATTTTATGATTGCTTTATCTATTTCTACAAAAAATTCCTTTGGGATTTTGATTGGCATTGCATTAAACCTATAGAGAACTTTTGGTAATATCGCCATATTGATGATGTTAGTTCTGGCTATCCATGAACGGGGTATATTTTTCCATCTTCTAAGATCTTATTCTATTTCTCTTTTTAGGGTTCTGTAGTTTGCATTATATAAATCTTTCACCTCTTTTGTTAGGTTGATTCCCAAGTATTTAATTATTTTGAGGAAATTGGGAATGCAGTGTTTGGACTCATTTTTGTTTCAGAAGTTTTGTCGCTAATATACAGAAATGCCTTTGATTTATGCATGTTGATTTTGTATCCTGCCACATTGCTGCATTCATTTATTAGTTCTAGTAGTTTTTTCTGTAGACCCTTTTGGGTCTTCTATGTATAGAATCATGTCATCTGCAAATAGTGATAATTTAAGTTCTTCTTTTCCTATTTTTATGCCTTTAAAGTCTTTCATCTCTCTAATTGCTCTGGCCAGTTTTTTCGAGAAATATATTGAATAGAAGTGGTGATAGAGGACATCCCTGTCTTGTTCCAGATTTTAAAGGGAATGCCTTCAACTTTTCTCCATTCAGAATGATGCTAGCCTGAGGCTTAACATAGATAGCTTTTACAATGTCGAGGTAAGTTCCTGTTATCCCTAGTTTTTAAAATGTTTTGAACATAAAGGAATGCTCTACTTTGTTGAATGGTTTTTCTGCATCTATCGAGATGATCATATGGTTCTTATCTTTAAGTCCAATGATGTTGTGAATAACATTTATTGATTTCCCTATATTGAACCAGGCTTGCATCCCAGGGATGAATCCTAGTTGATCATGGTGCACAATTTTATTGATGTGCCTTTCTATCCAATTCACCAGAATTTTAATGAGGATTCTTGCATCTAGGTTCATCAGAGATATTGGTCTGTAGTTTTCTTTCTTTGAGGTGTCTTTGTCTGGTTTCAGAATCAGGGTGATGTTGGCCTCATAGAATGAATTTGGCAGAGCTCCCAGTTTTTCTATTTCCTGAATAACTTGAAAAGTATTGGTATTAATTCTTCTTTAAAGGTTTTGTAAAACTCTGCTGTATACCCATCCGGTCCTGGGCTTTTCTTGGTTGGTAGTCTTTTGATTGCTTCTTCTACTTCATCCATTGATATTGGTCTGTTTAAATTGTGTGTTCCCTTATGACTCAGTCTGGGCAAATCATATGACTTAAGAAATTTATCGATGTCTTCACTATTTTCTATTTTATTGGAATACAGTTTTCCAAATAATTTCTAATTTTCTTCTGTATTTATGTTGCATCTGTTGTGATATTGCCTTTTTCATCCCGTATGTTAGTAATTTGAGTTCTCTCTCTTCTTCTCTTCGTTAGCACGGCTAAGGGTCTGTCGATCTTATTTATCTTTTCGAAGAACCAACTTTTAGTTTTGTTAATTTTTTCAATAGTTTCTTTTGTTTCAATTTCGCTATGATTTTAATTATTTCTTGCCTTCTGCTACATTTGCTGTTGTTTTGCTCTTCCTTTTCTAAGGCTTTGAGATGAAGTGTGAGCTCATTTATTTGTTTTTCTTTTCTATTTTGAGGAATGACCTCTAGGCGATGAATTTACCCCTTAAAACTTCTTTCATTGTGTCCCATAGAATCTGATATGTTGTGTCTGTATTTTCATTTATCTCGAAGAATTTTTTTATTTCCTCCTTTATGTCTTCTGTAACACATTGATCATTCAGTAACATATTGTTCATTTTGCAGGTGATGTATGATTTTTTCTTTTTTCTTTTATCATTGGTTTCCAGTTTCATTCCATTATGATCACAAAAAATTCATGGTATTATCTCCTCCCCTGTATATTTACTGAGGGTTGCCCTATGGCATAACATATGGTCTATTTTTTAGAAGGATCCATGTGCTGCTGAGAAAAAAGTATATCCACTTGATGATGGTTGATATATTGTATATATGTCAGTTAAGTCTAGGGTATTGATTGTGATATTGAGTTCTATAGTTCCTTTATTCAACTTTTGTTTGGAGGATCTGTCCAATGGTGAGAGAGGTGAGTTGAAGTCACCCATAATTATTGTATTGTGGTCTATTTGATTCTTGAACTTGAGGAGAATTTGTTTTATGAACGTCGCAGCACCATTATTTGCTGCGTGAATATTGATAATTGTTATGTCTTGTCGGTGAATGGTTTCTGTTAACAGTATATAATGTCCTTCCTTATCCCTTTTGATTAAATTAGTCTTGAGGTCGATTTTATTTGATAGGAGGATGGCCACCCCTGCTTGCTTACGAGGTCTGTGTGCATGGTATAAATTTTCCCAATCTTTCACCATCAGCATGTGTATGTCTTTTCCATTCAGATGTGTCCCCTGGAGGCAACATATTGTTGGATTTGTTTTTTTTTTTAATTCAAGTTACAAGCCTATGTCACTTTATTGGAGAGTTTAAGCCATTAACGTTTAGAGTTACTATTGATATATGGTTTGTACTGCCACCCATGTTTGCCTATATCTTTTTTTTTAAATTAGATTGTTTCTCCATGATTAGCTTTTCCCCGCCCTCTGTCATTACTGGGGCACTTCCCACTGATGGTTTTCGTTGTTGATTTTCATTTCTTCCTTGTGTAGTGTTTTGCTCCAGATGCTTTCCAATGCTGGTTTTCTGGCTGCAAATTCTTTTAGCTTTTGTTTATCATGAAATATTTTTATTTCTTGTCTTACATTAAGCTTAATTTTGCTGGATACATAATTCTTGGTTGGCATCCATTGTCTTTCAGTGTTTGAAGTACGTTGTTCCAGGATCTTCTCACTTCCAGCATCTGTGATAAAAAAATCCATTGTTAACCTTTTTGGTTTACCCCTGATTGTAATCTGCCTCCTTTCTCTGGTAGCTTTTAATATTTTCTCTTTGTTTTGTAAATTGGATATCTTCATAACAATGTGTCTTGGCATGGGTCTACTGTGATTTTGTGTGCTCAGTGTCCTGTAAGCATCTACAATTTGTTTATCTGTTTCCATTTTTGTTTCTGGAAAGTTTTCTCTAATTATTTCATTCAGCAGGTTACTCATTCCCTTGGTTTGAATCTCTGTACCTTCCTCTTTCCGGATGACTCATAAGTGTGTTTTTTTATGTTATCCCATATCTCTTGGATGTTTTCTCATAATTTTTTACAGCATTTCTTTCTAGGCTAGAGTTTTTTTCAAGATGATATATTTTGTCTTCATTATCTGACATTCTGTCTTCTACTTGCTCCACTCTGTTAATGATACTCTCAATTGAGTTTTTAATTTGGTTTATCATTTCCTTCATTTCTAGAATTATTGTTTGATTTTTCTAATAATCTCTATCTCCTGATAAAGATGCTTAATTTCTTATTTTATCTGTTTATGTAATTCATTTTCAATGCGTTCTTTCACTGTTTTTGTTGTCTCGTATCCTCTTTAAGGTTCCATTCCATCTGTCTAAGGTATTCCTTGAGTTCTTTATATGACCATTTTTCTGATGACTCTAGATGCTCTTGAATATTTAGGCTGTCCTTCATTGTTTGCACTTTTTTTCTTCCTTGCTTTTTTATGCTTCTCATGTTACTTCTTGTTCTGTTTGACTACTGAGTTACTGCTTACTCTTATAAATTTATTTGATGCTTGGAAGAAAAGATATTAGAAGGGAAGGGAAGAAGTCACTAAGGAGAATGAGAGTAGGCAGGTAGAATTCAAGGAAGGGGGTATAACAAAATTGAAAAGAAATGAAAAGACAAAAGAAAAAAATAGAAAATAAAGAAAATTTTAAGTAATAATGATAATTTAAAAATGAAAATTAAAATTTAAAATAATAATAATAATAATAAAATAAAAAATTAAAAAAAATAAAAACATTAAAAAAGTTAAAGAACAACAACAAAAATGAAAATCAAAGAAAAAGAAAAGCATACAAATAAAATAATAATATTAATACATGCAGTCCTAGAGTTCAATTTACTTCTCTTCCAGTAGGTGGAGCTGTGTGCACTGGGCCAAGATTCTCCTCTAAATTAGCGGGAACCAATCACTGTGCAGCAGCTCTTCCTCCCAGACTGGGCGGGTCTCCAATCCTGAGTGCCTAGGGCCTTCTCTTGTGCTTCCTCAAGCCAGGCCCCGCTCACCTTTGACGCTCACCACAATACTGGTTACACGCCAGGCCTCTGCTCCTGGTAGCCCTGTTTTAATGAACACCTGGGCACACTCTCCCTGTTTGCCTCCCTCAGACCCTAAGTTTGTAGAGCTTTGGCCTGAGAACCCCCAGCGAATTTTCTTGTCCTCCGGGAGCCATGCCCCCGGTAGGTGGTGTAAGAGACCTCAATTGTCAGCACTGGTGGGAGTGGTAGCCGGGAATTCCACGCCGCGAGTCCCGAGCCAATCCTGATTCCCTAGGTCTGGCTATCGTGCTCCTGGGAGACCTGGGAGGGGCCATTACGGCAGAGCTGGGAAGGGCCCTTGAGGTTTCCCCATGGTTTTGAGAGAGATGGCAATGGGATTACACACTTGTCGCGTTGGTTTCAATGAAGTTATCTCCTCCGCCTGTAATGTCAGTTCTCTGCCATGGTCGTATCCCATTAAAATGGTGACCATTCGTTCCCTTTGCTGGGTGACCAATGCAACAGGTGGGTCCTGACTATATCTGCCAAGCCCCATTTCAATCCTGTGGCCACTGCCTATGAAGGCTCAGTTGTCTTTTAACTCTGTCAATTCAGAACGACCGACCAGTTATTTCAGCGGGAATGTTAGTGCTGAGTCACAAAATCCAGACGAATCTAAGCTTGAATGCAGCCAATCCGGGCTCTGTGTGTGTTCTGAGGGGCCCAGACTGTTCGCCCCAGATTCACAACAGGTCAACATTGCCTAGTGATTCTGAGCAAACAGCATTTAGACAGTTTACGACTCCCTATGCCCGTGCAGCTGAAGAGATCATAGACTTGATTTCTCCATGCCTGCCTTCATAATGGATCTCCTGTATTGCTACTTTTTAATATCTGTGCATGTGCGTGTGTGTGTGTGTGTGTGTGTATATATATATATATATATATATATATATATATATATACTCTCCAGATTTTTCAAAATATAAAATATGAAATATATGTGTCTTATGATACACTCCCTAAATTCATTCATATTCATATCTGTGGATTTATAATCAACTTTCCACAATATTATTCTCAGAAATAATCATCCACCTGCAATACATATTGTTTCCTAGTACTGAAAACTAAATTCAGTGAATGGTGCATACAAACCCTAATATTTCTACAGTTACTTAGCCAGTTTAAAATCAATGCAAGTAGATTCCTAGGGGACATGATGTGTATTTTGACTTTCATTTTTATTCAACACTTGTACGTTACTATGTCTTCAGTTTATGCACATCATAGGATATATATTTCAGTCACAAATTAGAAAATTTATAGGAATTTGTTTCACGATCAATCACTTCCTGATTCAGAACACATGCATTCCTCCATGTTTCTTGACTAGTCTTTTCATGAGACTTCTTTCCAAACACATTATTTTTGTTTAACATCATCACTTATAAAGCAAAACTCAAACACCATTCATCATAAACCATAATCCTAATATTACCATTATATATATAACTGGTTGGAATGAATGATTGTATATCAATATAAGATTTCTTATATATTTTCACATATCAATTCAATCCATTATTTAAAGTGGAATCAGTTATGTTATTTATTCATAGTATAGTCTATTCATGCATTATCTCTATATTCATAGAAACAGGTTACACCTCTTTGTGCCCCTAATACTAATGTATACATCTTCAAATTATTGCTCCCAGAAATGGTGAAAGAAATACTCATGTCACCTAATCTACATATACATTTTATCACAGTAATATTCGGAACAAAAAAAAAAATAAAATGTCACACTTATGATTGTACCAAAGCCTAAAAGGAAAGTGAATGTTGATAACTAATAGCATCCATGTCCAGGTTGCCTAATGCTCTCAAATGTCATTCCCATTTGTGACGACATATTTGTTTTTTCCTATGATTATATATTCAAACTCAAGCCTGTTGAAAATGTCTAATCCTATCACTCACTTTTTACATTGCCTGATTTCGTAATGTCTCTATTGACACTTGCTTTCCTACATATTTTCCCCAGTTCATCATTTTGGCTGACTCTTCACATGTGCTTACATTTTCATTCACTCTCTAAACGAAACCCTATTGCTAAAGAAGCTTTTTATTCCAAATCATATACTCACTCTTCTTCCTAAACCTACTGACTATCTTCCTAATCCTACTGACTCTCCCTTTTTGACTGGATGTTCTCTTCTACATTCAATCATCCAAGGTACTAGGTCCTATGCCATTGTATTTCGATTTAACTGAGACAATTGTACAGAACATAATTCAACACTAAGTATCCAAACCAAGGGCCCAATGCCCTTCTGGGCTTCAAATCTTTCTTAGATTCCCGTTTTCATACATATATTTCACCTATATATTCTTATAAATATCGCAGGTTCCCAATCCCATTATTCATCCTGCAGAATGATTCCTAACCCAAATCGAAAATATTATTAACCCTAACCATGCACTAACTTTGCAGGAGAGCAGGAACTGTGTGGGTATTAAACTACAGGAATCCAGGGGATCTTCACCTGCTGAGAAACTCAAATGTTAATGCAGAAATGATCCCTGGTGAAGATGAAGGCAGCTATGAAGTACCTCAGAAAGCAAAAGTCATCTTCCATGGCAATCATTCTGGTAAGGATGAAGGGTTGTGTCTGAATCAGTCTCTCTCTTCTTAATGTATAGAACATGGACCAAACCAGTCCTGTGTGGAAGCTGTTCCCGGGTGCTTATGGTTGATACAGCATTCTAACTAGAGAAAGTGTCCCATGAAAATCGGGGCAGCCTCCACCTCATGGTACTTTTGGAAGCAACTGTTAGGACAAAGTGGTTGCCAAGGCAGTGACATCATTCAGATCCTGAAGGAAGTGATCTCACCTCACTTCCTTGGTGAGGGAACTCTCTGAACTTGGGATCCAGGAAGCCAGGCACCCAGAGACAGTCCCTGTTCTAGTCCCAGTGGTCTCACATATTTGGAATTACCAAGGACAGAGTCAGTCTTTCTTGGTACCTACATATGTGAGGATGGCCAAATGCCAGGAAACCTGTGAAGAGGGGCTTTTCCTGAGAAAGCAGGTAGTGTCTCACCGCTGACTCTTGAGAACTTCACAGAGTTGGCCAAGCAGACATGATCTGAGACAGAAGAGGTCATTTCCGGGGAACATAGTATGGCCCACCAGTCAGAGGACACTCCGGGGAGTCACAGACCTACTAGGGGGAAGGAGGTGCCTTTGTGGGTGTGGGTGTGAGTTTGTGGTTTTGTCTCATGTTCTGAGAATAGGTAGGAAAGGCGGTTTATTTGGTATGGAGTGGAATATTTCTATTAAGTCCTTTGACAAGGTGAGTGTTTCTATGTGTGTGTATCCCACTGAGTCCATTGTTGTAGACATTAGAAAAGACAATGCATCAATGGATGTTGTCGCGACCCCTTGCCCGCAAGGAAGACGCAACTCAGGAATCTTCTTTCAGCAGTTTATTCAGGCCTTGATTTAAGTATCTTTTAGTGACTCCCTTTCTTTTCTTCTTCTCCCTCTTTCTCCTCCCCCGAGGGCCCAAGCACAGCCTAATAAAGCCTCCCACGTATCAATCTTAAGCCGCCGCGTGGATCTTTCTTATAGGGTGGCAAGAGATAACGTGCGAACTCTCCACAAAGGAATTTGTTTATCACAGGCCACAGTGGAAGCCGGCGCCATCTTCTAATGGCGGCCACAATTTACAACAATGGCTTACCACAGTTCCCCCTTCTAATTTATAAAACAATGCAGGCGAAAGTAGAGGTCCTATCCTACTGTGCAGAAGTGGCTGCAATGTATGGTTCAGTCCTAAGGAGGCGCCTTCCCCAGACCTGACCCCATATCAGCCGACGCCTTTTTTCGTAGGGCGGGGGTGTGGACGTCAAACCCGCATGCAATAGGACATGCTTTCCTTGAGGTCCGTTGAGGGATCACTCAAGTGCAGTGCTTTGCCTCGCATCCTGCATCGTGATGAAGGTGGACGAAGGGGGACAGCTGAGGCTGAACTGTGGCTGTACACAACGACAAACGAGTTGACAGCACCCTGAAAGAAAGGCACGGACTTTTTAAGGCGATAGAGAAGTATTAGTGTGGAAACCCACCTGCGTGCAATGGCAGCAAGACCGGCAGAGTGCAAGGGCTTTCCAACACTAAGAGAATAACGAGGAAAGACATGTCGATCCCAGTGCAATGTTATAACAACTTGGGGTGCAACGACCATGTCAAAGATTTACTGTTTAAGCTGCACAAGCCAGACTTGAGGTGAATTGCCATTTTCTAAAGCTGCAAGAGCTTGGATGATCATAGCCTTATCGTGAGCATTGCAGGCCTTGAGGCGACAGAGAAACCACAAACAGAGAAACATACCGAAGCAACACATTGCACCAAAAATGCCTACCCCCACCCACTCTTTAAAAAAGGAAAAAGCAGAAGATATCCAATCGGTGAATTGACCCAAAGTCACGGGATCAACACGGGTGTTATTCAAGACAGCTATCTGGGTTAGTTGAGACTGGATCATGTCTTCCGCTTCCATGGACCAATTTCCAGCCAAATATTCGCCAATGATGCGGGAAGCATTCCTGGAATCATTAAATCTGACAGAGGTTATGCATAAATGTGCACGTTGGTCAACACAACCCAAAAGTACTAAGTCAGCCAATTCTTCTACCTGAGTTTGGAGTAAGTCTATTCTTTGGTTGGCAGCTAAAATCCCTGACAAAATATGTTGATTAATTGTATTTTGGGATTCAAGTATGGTGGAAGTTTGTTGGACAACTTGATTAATGGTGGCAGCAGTTTGTACTTGATTGGCCATAGCCATTCCGGCCGTAACCGCTGCAGCAGCAGATATCGCCACGGCTGTCACTATAGCCGCTGTGATTCCAAAATCTCTGCGGACTCTAAGTAGCTCAACAATAGGGAATCTATCAGGATCCGCAGTGACCGGGATTGGGACGAAAGTTGGAATTTTCATAATCACTGCTACAGTCCAGGAACCATTCCAACACTCAGATAAGAGACAGGTAGTATGAGAACAATCCAGCATCCCCGACGAGGTGGCCTCAGCCAAAAGGAATAAGAAGGGGGATTGGACACAGACCATTGCAGGAGGCAATGTGGCATTATACAACAGAGAGTTGAATGAAACAGATGTAAGTCTATTACCTTGTTCACTTTCCCTAACAGTACCAGAAATATTAGCCAGCCAACTTTTGGCTCCTACCAACTGAGCCAGTGTAGAAATATCGGCTGAAGCCCCCTTTTCATTGGAAATCAGCCATTGAAACCAGGACCAACCTACTCCTGTAGAGGAGCTGGCACTATTGTTAAAGTTATAAACATACCTATTAAGAGAGGGGGAAAGGGAGAAACCTTTAGCAACTTAATGTTTCTCCCAAGAATGATCCTGACAAGGCGTAAATGTTGGGAGGAAACCAAGATTAGGGGAACAGTAAGGAGAGGCCTTAAAATGAGTGGCATTATAAATACTACTAGAAGAAGGAGGCACTGGGATTAGTACCTCGGAGATAATAGCCAAGGTAGTTATGTTAAGAGCAGAGCTGCTGTTTGCGGGGGTCCCTGAGCCTGATTGCTTCCCCGAAGCTACTTTGCTCAATACAGCACTGATAATGCTTCCTGAGACCTGATTGGACCGCAATGGGTCCTCCCAGTTAGTCAAATTTTTGGTCTTAAGGCTAATGCAATTAGCGTTTTTAAGGCTGAAACAAAAAACTCCTGTGAGATTAACTTGAGATTGATTAAAAATTCTCTCCATGTCCCCTCTAGGAGAGGCACAGGGAGCAGACATCTCACATGAGGTAGAAAAAAGAGTGGGGAGGACATTAGAATTACCATGAACCAGCATCGGCATTGGCCAGGCCCGTGCCACTGCCCACCACCGCATTGGTGTCGCCTGTGCCATCGGCACCAGCACCAGAGCCAGAGCACTTAGCAGAATGAAGATCCTCATCACAGGATTGTTGTGGTATCTCTTGTTGCTGGTCAGCTGATGTCGAGACTCTTCTTGTCAAGCGTTCAGGGACCCACAATGGTTCCGTACGATCCTGGGGAAAAACACATACAGATCCTCGTGCCCATGTCAGCACGGGGTCAGGGCCGTTCCATTGGCCCGTAAGAACATCCTTCCACTTAACATAACCAATCACAGAGGGCTGAGGGGACACATGTCTATCGGCCGCAGAGCGACCATGAATATCCAAATTCAAAAAATTAATGGTAAAGAGAGCTAAGGACAGGCGTTCTTTAGGAGTGTGTTCAGCTCCTATTCCCCCTTTTTGTTTTTGTAAAGTTTCCTTTAAGGTGCGATGAGCACGCTCAACAATGCCTTGTCCTTGAGGATTATAAGGCAAACCATGAGTAAGTTGCACTCCCATAGTAGAACAAAAAGCTGTAAATTGTCTGCCAGTATAAGCAGTTCCATTATCAGTCTTAAGGGATGCAGGTGCACCCCATGCTGCCCATGCCTCTAAACAGTGAGTAATGACATTACGTGCCTTTTCTCCCGATAAAGCAGAAGCATGGATAATTCCAGAGCACGTATCAACGGAAACATGCACATACTTAAGGTTACCAAAGTCAGGTATATGTGTCACATCCATTTGCCAAACAACCAATGGCTTTAATCCCCGTGGGTTTACTCCATAATTAGGGGGATGAAGAAATGTGACACAATGGGGACATTGCAATACTATCTGCCGAGCATCCACTCTTGAAATGGAAAAACGCCTGCGCAGCGTTAATGCATTAACATGGAAGTTTTGGTGAAACAACTTAGCCCCCTCTAAGGAGGAAGCCAAGCTTATCAATTGACTTCTAGTGCCTAAGTCCGCACAGGCATTACCTTGGGATAACGGACCAGGAAGAGAGGTGTGAGCCCTGATGTGCATTGGATAAAAAGAAGCAGTGCGGTTAGAGATAAGCTGTTGAAGCTGAGTAAAGTAAACAGACACATTGTGGGCATCACTAATAGTTCCCACGGTCTCCAGGACTTTTAGTGCTTGTACCACATAGCTGGAGTCTGAAATAAGATTAAAAGGAAAAGAACACTGATTAAAAACTTCAATAACAATTTGTAGTTCTACCCATTGTGGATTTCCAGGAGCAAATTGATGCTGGATAGGGGGAGAGTCATTAATTACGTAGGCTCCCATTCCAGACTTGGAACCATCAGTAAAAATGTTAACAGCCCCCGGAATTGGACTGGATGAAGTTACCTTAGGGAAAATAATGGGATGTTCTCTAACAAAATGGAGTAATGGATGAGAAGGGTAGTGATTATCAATACTCCCTTAAAACGAGCAACACAGAATAGGCCAGTTGTCTAGAGTAGCACATAAAACATTAAGTTGAGCTTTAGTGTAGGGTATGATAAGAGAAGAAGGTGATTGGCCGAAAAATTGAATGCTTTGTTGAATCCCTTTAAGTGCCAATGCTGCAACAGCATCAGGATAATATTCTAAGGATTTTCCTGGGGATACATGTGGGTGGATCCATAGTAAAGGCCCATCTTGCCACAGTACTCCAATAGGCTGCCGCATAGTGGCAAGCACACATAACTGGAAAGGTTTATCACTCTGGAGCCTGCATAGAGTGGCATGCTGTATAGCTTGTTCTACTTTTATAAGGGCCGCTCTAGCCTCAGTAGTGAGGCTACGAGGGGAAGCAAGATCTGGATCACCCTTAAGAGTAGCATACAAAGGCTGGAGCACAATATTAGGAATATGTAAATATCCTCTTATCCAATTAATATCTCCCAGCAATTTTTGAAAATCATTTAAAGTTCGGAGATCTTGAGTCCTGATGGTAATTTTTTGTGGTTTTAATTTGTCATACCCAATTGTCGCTCCCAAGAACCTGATAGAATCCCCCGTTTGAACCTTTTCAGGTGCGATGTGCAGTCCATGTTGAGCCAACAGCATCACGAGTTCTTTATAAGCCTCATAAACTGTCTGTTCTAATTTTGCTGCCAATAACACATCATCCATATAGTGAATGATCTTGGTGGAGGAATACTTATGTCTGAGAGGTGCGAGTGCCTTCCCCACATACATCTGGCACATCGTGGGACTGTTAGCCATCCCCTGTGGCAACACCACCCACTCAAACCTTTGATCTGGTTCCTCATGATTACACGAGGGAAGGGTGAAAGCAAAACGTTGGGAATCTTTAGGATGCAAAGGAATGAAAAAGAAACAGTCTTTAATGTCAATAACAATTATATGCCAGCCTTGAGGAACAGAGGAGAGCAGAGGCAGCCCTCTTTGAATGGGCCCCATAAGCTGCATCTGAGCATGAACTGCTCGTAGATCATGCAGTAGGCGCCACTTCCCTGATTTTTTCTTAATGACAAATATGGGAGTATTCCATGGAGAAGTAGAAGGTTGGATGTGACCCAAATCAAGTTGTTCTTTGACTAGATCATGGGCTGCTGCCAGTTTAACCGAGGGAAGAGGCCACTGAGGCACCCAAACAGGCTCCTCGGTGAGCCATGTTATGGGTATTTGAGCCCCAGTGGCCCCTAGGAAAAACCCAGACCAAACCTGTTAAGCTTTTGATGACCTTGCACAGGATGCTTACGTCCCTGTAGGTGCCTTCCTAGTCCTAGACCTGGCTTATACCCCATATTTTGCATGATATGTTGAGACACTGGGGAATAGTCATTACTAAGAGTGAACCCCATGTCTTTCATCAGATCACGGCCCCATAAAGAAATAGGTAAATCAAGTACATAATGCTGAAAGGTACCATCATGTCCTTCCGAGTCCCTCCAAGATAGATGTCTACAGCTGATTTGAGGGGCTTGGGCATATCCAAGTCCTCTTAAGGATTGATCAGAAGCCTGCACTGGCCATCCCCTAGACCAGTCCTTAAGGGCTATGATACTACGATCTGCTCCTGTGTCCAGCAATCCCACAATAGATTTACCTTCTATGCTTAATTCCAAAGTGGGGCGATTGCTCATATCCAGTGATAAATAGACACAATTTCCTCCGGTGGTACCAATCTGATTTCCTGCCCGTGACCTTGAGTTAGCAGGGAAGTGATTATGCAAACTAGGCAAAATTAGCAATTGAGCAATCCGATCCCCTGGGGAGATAGACACAATGCCCCTTGGAGCTTCCACCATAACCTTTACTGCCCCTACAGTATCAGGGTTTACAACTCCGGGGAAAACATGAAGACCTTGTAGGATAGAGGATGCACGTCCAATTAACAAACCTACAGTGCCAGGGGGTAAAGGCCCTTTGAACTCAGTTTCCACCAATTGGACTCCCATCTTAGGTGTTAATACGAGTCTAGAGGTGGAACAGAGGTCCAATCCCGCGGCACCTGTAGTGGCTCTCCGCATCTCGTGGGATGGCGCAGAGAAGGCCATGTCTCGAGTTCGGGTGTGACATTCTCCATTGCCCCATATATTCGTGGGCCCTGGGGTCGGGGGCCCCTTCGGCCGTTTTTTGGCCCAGCTGAAATAGGCTGTCCATGGATGTCCCTCACTGATCTACACTCCCTTGCCCAATGCTTCCCCTTTTTGCATTTTGGACACAGCCCCGGTTGACGAGGGCCATTAGAAGGGCCACCGCGAGGAGGTCCAGTAAAATTGCCTTTTTTGGGACAGTCACGTTTGAAATGGCCGGATTGACCACAATGGAAGCATGTTCCGGCACCAGGACCGCCCCCTTTTGCAATCCGAAGGACAGCAGCTGCAAGACCTGCATTAGTTAAAGGTCCTCCAAGCTCTCTACACACTTTCATCCAAGCTTCTATGCCCTTGTTTTTATAAGGAGCGATTGCTGCTTTACATTCTTTGGTGCATTGCTGAAAAACAAGTTGTTTAATCAAGGGCATTGCTCTATCAGGGTCACCAAAGATTTTTCCTGCAGCATCCACCATCCTAGCAACAAAGTCCGAGAAAGGTTCTGTGGGGCCTTGCATGATTTTTGTTAAATTGCCAGACACTTCTCCTCTATTTGGGAGTGATTTCCATGCACGGATACAAATTTTATTGATCTGTTCATATACCTCAGGGGGGTATCCTGTTTGTTGATTAGCAAATCTGCCTTGTCCCAAAAGCATTTCCTTGTCCCAATGGGGGTGTCCCGCCGCATAGTTTTGGGCAGCCTGCTCTACAGCACCCTCTAGCATAAAGGCTCTCCAGTCCAAATATTTGCCTGGAGAAACACAAGCCCGAACAAGGCTAGCCCAATCAGAGGGAGTCATACAGTATCTAGACAGACTCTCCACCTGAGTTAATGTGAAGGCGGCATCCACCCCATAAGTGCGCACAGACTCTGCCAGGGTCTTCACAATTTTGAAATCTAAGGGCTCATGGAATCTTCCCCTATTGTCATCCTGGAAAACTGGATAAGCAAGACCCATCTCAGCATTAACAGCCCTCCATGTTTGGGCATGGAAAGCTCTCCTCGAAACACCCTCACCGTACGGCGGCGGGTCCGGAGGATCATTTTTCTTGAGCTCCTGTTTATTTTTGTTCCCTTCTCCCATAGTTAAACTCCCTAGCTGCCGAGACAGTCTCCCGAGCTCCTCCTGTTCATCCTCCTCTTCTTCTGACCCACTTTTGCATGGGAGTGTGCGCAGTGTACTGAGATCTGGATACAAGCGTTTCCTCCCCCGTTTCTCGCTCTGCACATTCCCCTCCTCCTGAAATATTTCACTCCGTGCCAGAGACAATCGCCTCCTCCCCTGTTTCTCGCTCCGCACACTGCCATCCTCCTGAAATACGTCACTGCCTGCCGGAGATAATTGTTTCCTCCCCTGTTTCTCGCTCCGCACACTCCCACCCTCCTGAAATACCTCACTGCCTGCCATTTCTGATCTTTCTTCATGTAATTGCTCTAAAACTTCTTGTCCTTTAGTAAGTGCTTCCTGACATCTGCTATCTGTGAGGCAACTACGAATCATCTTCCAAAGGGGTATCACCCCACCCTCTAATATGCCCTGCTCAGAAGCAAAGTCAAGGTCTGTGCCTAACTTATCCCAGCTAGGCAGAGTAAAGCTGCCCGAGAACTGAAGCCACAGTGCAGCAATATCTGTCTTCTGTAAAAATCTCTGTAAAGTACTACGTTTCACTTCTAGGCTCTTGGAACGTAACAGGTTATCTAGGGCCAAGAGAAGCGGACTTGAAGATACGGCACCCATGACACAACAAAAGACACACAAAAAACAAGAGTGAAAGTAAGAGCAAAAGTTCACAGTACAGCTGCAATAAGATTTAATGCTCTCTCTGGCTTTACAGAGGAGCTGCCGCCTTGACAGCGGGTCCTAATTACCTAGGACTAATCTCCGCTTTAATCGCGTGTCCCAATTATCTAGGACTGATCTCCGCTTTACCTGCGGGTCCCAACTTACCTGGGACTAATTGGTGCACCACCCCTGACTGCTGAAAGTTCTGGTTCCCGGGTCTCGGCACCACTTGTCGCGACCCCTTGCCCGCAAGGAAGACGCAACTCAGGAATCTTCTTTCAGCAGTTTATTCAGGCCTTGATTTAAGTATATTTTAGTGACTCCCTTTCTTTTCTTCTTCTCCCTCTTTCTCCTCCCCCGAGGGCCCAAGCACAGCCTAATAAAGCCTACCACGTACCAATCTTAAGCCGCCACGTGGATCTTTCTTATAGGGTGGCAAGAGATAACGTGCCAACTCTCCACAAAGGAATTTGTTTATCACAGGCCACAGTGGAAGCCGGCGCCATCTTCTAATGGCGGCCACAATTTACAACAATGGCTTACCACAGGATGTGTCCTGTCTAGTAGAAAGCTTCCCAGCATTAATCCTGCCCAATTCATGAGTGGACTCTGGCTTGCCTTATGGATGGGCAACACCTACAAGCTTCCTAATTTCCTGTTTTCTCTCTCAATTCTGGCCACTCTCCAGAATAGTATCATGGTTTTGTGTCCAAGATTGGTACCACCTCCAAGATCTGTGACATGGCTATGTAATGGATAGCTGAAGGAAATGGCTAGCATCTCAGAAATCTCAGATATCTGTTGACCAGGAAAGTCTCAGTGGAGAAACCCTGCTTTGGTCCTTTTGCTTACCTATTGTTCTGTTGAATGTCAGGAAGTTTTTTGCCTCAAGCCACCACTTTGTGAAGCCTGAAAAAAAGAGTTTTCAAATGGAAATGAATGGGCATCACCTGTGGCTCTTTGCTTAATTGCTTAGGATTGGGATATGTCTGAATCAGTCTGTTGGCCCTGTGTGAGGCTGTGGCTTAGATTCTCAGCACCTGATGGATCTAAAGATAGATCCCATGTGTGCATCCAAAACCAAAATGGCAAAAAGATCATATATTTTTGATGAACTCTCTTGCCTTCCTCTCGTAGGTTCCTGATATCCATCAAGTGAGAATAGGGATCCTTTGGGTCAAATGTGTTCTTCAAAGCCCTGCAGAGGCTAGGCCATAGGGGCTTGATTTTCATGACTCCAATTCACTTAAAGAATCTAAACCCCAAAGTTAGAAGGCCTCAAGTTGGAGAAGCCAAGCAATATTAAAGGCAGGCCTATTTGATCACTCCTGGTTCAC
Source organism: Callospermophilus lateralis (assembly GCF_048772815.1). Classification (NCBI taxonomy): domain Eukaryota; kingdom Metazoa; phylum Chordata; class Mammalia; order Rodentia; family Sciuridae; genus Callospermophilus; species Callospermophilus lateralis. Next base: position 116,355 of record NW_027512488.1, read on the forward strand.
AGGAAGAGTGTCCATGCTACCCTGACTTTAGGCAAATGAGGGGCAGGGAGCTTATTTTGGACACTGTCGTGGGCTGCGTCACTAATGGAAACCTCCAGCCAGAGGATATGATGAGTGTCTATATGGAAGAAGATGAGGGCCATGTGAGAGTGTTTTGGTTTTAATTGTGGACATGTGTCTGGCGGTTGGAAGAGATCACTGGGTCAAACTAGGCTTGCACTCTGGTGTGATGCCCCTTAGAGACTGAGTTCTTTACTGATCTCAGAGAATTATTGCCAGGAATTGTGTTGGAATTTTAAATGGCCATGCATGAGAGTTGCCTTTGGAAAGTGACATCTAAGCCCAAGATGACTTTCCACAGAGGACAGGGAATCTCAGCCAGGATATCACATGATATTATTCTTAAAGACTTGGCAGCCATATTTGAGAGTCAAAACACACATGGACCATACATTGTAGACCTCAATGGGCCTGGCTTAATCTGACTTTTGGGCACTTTTGGAAGCCTTGCCTGTAAGAATTCTCCAGAGTTTTCATTGAAATGAGCTTCCTCACCATTTAATGGTTTCTGAGTGAATTGAATTCCACAGTGCCTCCAACTTCATCCTTGAAAATTGGCTAGATCAATAACATGAAATTTTTGAAATTCCCATGACCAGGTAGCACTGGAGAACATTTGGATGTCCTGTTGCTGATCATGAGTATACAGGACAGTGCCCTGATTGACTGGGTTTCATGAAAATGGTGTAGAACAGAGATTCCAGTAAGTTGGATCATGCTGAGTAGTTGTACTAGAGCAGTGGTTGGCAGGTGTGTAATAAAACATCTGTGGTGGGGGCATGTGGATCTGCCATTGGCTTCCAAATGGATTGTGACTGACATTTTGCAGTCAGTAGAACCTTATATGTAAAAGCATATTGTTATATGGAGAGGTTTCAGGGCAATGTTCAGAATCAGGTTGCTATGGTCAATGGGGCAAGCTATGTGGGATAGAAGCCTGGTTGGTGCATTCTCCTGAAGAACCCGACCCACCACACTTGACAGAACTCACTTCAGCACTGTGTCCCAGTTGAACCCTTGTATTTAATGAAGCAAATTCCAAACTCCCAGTGCAGCAGCAAGAAACACCACGAAAGTGGAGGATGACCAAATGAAAATACAGTCCACACGGGGAGACACCAGTGGCCACAGTGTACCTACAAATAGAAAATTCAGCACAGCTGCCTCATGTTCATTGGAAAATAAGAAACCATGTCCTCCAGGTCACATAGATGCAGAACCAGATTTGATGGTCTCACTACATATGAAGCTAATGCTTCTGACAACAGCATATATTTCATTGCCCAACCTCAGAGGCAGTTTCTTCAGATGTTAAGCTGGCAGAACTTCATGTTTTTGGAGTGATTACCCTGTCCCTTTTGGAAACTCCTCTACCACTTCCAAATTTGTGAACTTCTGAGCATTTTCCATTCCACATATGTATTCACAGATTTTCTAAATCTTCTCCTCTAATTGTGTCTTATGTAGGGCGAAGGTAATGTCAAGGCATTGTTCTGAATGAGAGTGGGAAGATATTTGTGTAGCACATATTTGCATACTCATTGGATACATTTTCCAATTTTCCATTCGAAATACTGAATCCCTGACACTAACACATACCCTACTAGACTTTGACTTCTTATCCTAATTTGATGGAGAATAATAACCCAAACAGAATACAAATAAAAGAGGTTCACAGGAGGCATGGTGTATAATTGGACTTGCCTTTCATATGATTAATGGTAGGTGTTATAAATCTAGCGAATTTTAATTGAAATAGTTCTCCATGTGTTTTAAAAGTTAACAAATATGTGAATAACTGTCTCCCTTTCTCTGTAGCCTATTCATCACATGTATTTTTATAAGCACATATAGAATTCTACCTGGTATCAGTCGTACATTTGGTGAGGTGGCTGGCTTGGCAGATACAAATTGTGAGAAGAGATCACTCCTACTTAATGCTGTTGGAACTGAAAATTCAACATATGTGTGAGCTTCTTAGTTGAACAACATAAATCCATGTACATTAAAATTAATATTTTTGGATCTGTGGATGATATATATTTCATGGTGAATTTCAATTCACATACATAATGCTACTTTTTAATGTCTGTGTGTGTGTGTGTGTGTCTGTGTGTATATATATATATATATATATATATATATATATATATATATATATATATTCACTCTCCAGATTTTTAAAAATATTTAGTATATTTTTTATACCCTCCCTAAATTCATTCATATTCATGTATGTGGATTTATAATCAACTTTTCACAAGAATATTCTCAGAAATATTCATCCACCTGAAATACATATTTTTTTCCTAGTACTGAAAACTAACTTTGGGGGATCACATGATGGCGGCGAATGGAGTGCATTACCCCCATGTACCGCGTCACTGTGCGGGAGAATGACGAGTTAGAATGGCTAAAACCTATCTTGTTAGGAATTTCCAGCAAATTTGGGGTGCTCCAATACCTAGTGGACATATATCCATCTCACGAGGATCAGCTACGGGGGCTCAAACGCGAGTGATTTGTCCGCACGGAGGGTCATGCTGCTTATTCAGCAAATTGCCCTGCAGCTAGAGTCTGTGGCGCGCACTGGGAAACGACGAGATAGCTTCGCAAATATACAGTTATGCGGATTCTATGGGCTCCTGCCAGCTATGCAATTACTGTGCTCAGTGCTGAATTCTGGGATTGAGACGGGGATGGATGCAGTCCAATTCCGTTCTCCATACCGGTCAGACCACAGAGGAAGCCAGCGTCCACCATCTTGAAGAGCTGACGTCACCATCCCTGTTTTCGACTGATCGCAGCTCATTCAGCTATAGAACAGGTAATTTCAGGATGCCATTCACCTTTGTCTCGCAGACAAATTACTCAGGCTCAGTGCTAAAGAACCCGCAGAAACTGCGTCTTGGAGCCTGCTCCTATTAGAACATACACTGAGCCCAGAGCGGCCAAATTTGGCCTCCCCGAACTGATCTTGCTCAGGGCTAAAGAACCCGTGGAAACTGCTTCCCGGTCCGGGTCTTGCTGAATAATGTGGAGGTAAATATCAACCGAGCCTTCATAGGCAGTGGCAACAGGATTGAGACGGGGCTTGTGAGGGCAAGTCAGGACTCACCAATTGCATTGGTCACCCAGCAAAGGGAACAAAATGCTGCCTTTTGCATGGGATACCAACATGGCAGAAATCTGATGTCATCAGAAAGCAGCGGAGGAGATAACTTCATTGATTCCAGCGGTTACAGAAACAGTTAGTCTCCTGGTAAAGAAAGTGAGTCACAAACACCCGAGTCTCTCTCACTTTTTCATCAAGCCAGAGGGGCAGAGCAGAGCCGCTGCCCATGCTCGGAACAGGCCCAGCGACACACCTGCATGATAATCACTTCACCCCAGTTGGAATAGAGGAAGAGCAGAGCCGCCGCAGGTGCCCAGAACAGGCCCAGTGACCAGCAGGCGTGGTAGTAACGTCACCTCAATTGGAGTAGTTGCAGAGCAGAGCCTTCTCCCGCGCCTAGTACAATCCAAGTGGCCCACTGGCATGGTAGTCACGTCATCCCAATAGGAGTAGGGGCAGAGCAGAATCTTTGCACGTGCCCGGAACAGGCCCAGCAACCTACCGGCTTGGTAGTCACGACACCCCAATTGGAGTAGCGGCAGAGCAGAGCCACCACCCGCGCCCTCAAGGTAGACAAATTTGCACCTGACCAGCAGAAGAGGCCCAGCGGCCTGCCAGCATGGCAGACACTTCACCCATTTGGAGTAGGGCCAGAGCAGATCCATCGCCCATGCCCTCAAGGTAGGCAGACCTGTGACCGCCCACAGAACAGGCCCACCCACCTGCCGGCGTGGTAGTCACGTCACCCCAATTGGAGTAGGGGCAGAGTAGAGCCGCCGCCCGCGCCTCCAATGTAGGCAGACCTGCGACCAATCGGCAGAACACCCCAGGGGTCCACGGGTGTGGTAGACACGTCACACCAATTGGAGGAGGGGCAGAGCAGAGCGGCCTCCCACGCCTGCATGGTAGGCAGACCTGCGACCGATCAGGACAACAGGCCCACCGGCCCATCAGCGTGGTAGATAGATCACCCCAATTGGATGAGCAGCACAGCCACCCCCCGCCCCTGCAAGGAAGATTTTTCAAATATACAAGAGCAATATAAATATATAGGGGGAAAATTTCAAAATCACAACAGTTTCACCAAGCAGAAAGAAACGCGAGCTGTATGAAAAGACAAAGAAAAAAGGACCACAAGCAATGCAGGTCAACACAAATTTAGAAGAGTTAATAGCTGCAGCAGATGGAATGTCAGATAAAGAACTCAGGATATACATGCTTCAGATGATCTGGAGTCTCCAGGAAGACATTAGACAGCAAAATCAGACAATGAAAGATCACTTCGACAATGAATTACACAAACAAATCCAAGAAGCAAAATATCAATTATACAGGGAGATAGAAGTTGTAAAAAATAACAAACAGAAATCCTAGAAATGCAGGAAGCAATAAACCAACTTAAAAACTCAATTGAGAATACTACCATCAGAGTAGAACACTTAGAAGATAGAACATCAGACAATGAAGACAAAGTATTTCAACTTGAAAAGAACATAGACAGCTCAGCAAGACTGTTAAGAAACCATGAACAGAACATCCGAGAAATATGGGATAACATAAAGAGACCAAACTTTTGAGTCATTGGGATACAGGAAGGTATAGAGGTCCAAACCAAAAGAATGAGCAATGTAATCAATGAAATAATATGAGAAAACTTCCCAGACTTGAAGAATGAGACAGACTCCCAAGTCCTAGAAGCCAACAGGACGCCGAATGTGCAAAATCATAAGAGATCCACACCTAGACACATTATAATGAAGATACCCAACATACAGAATAAAGAGAGAATTTTAAAAGCTACAAGAGAAAGGAAGCAGATTACATTTAGGGGTAAACCAATCAGGATAACAGCTGATATTTCAACACAGACTCTGAAAGCTAGAAGATCCTTGAAATATATGTTTTTGTCAGGAGCTTTAGCTTCATTTCTAGTGAAAGCATCAAAGCTGTGTCTGCATCTATGTAACCTGGAGGACATGGTTTCTTATTTTCCAAAAGACATAAGGAGGCAGTGCTGAATTCACTCTTTGTAGGTAAACTGTGGCCACTTAAGGCTAAGTGTCTCCTGTGTGGACTGTGAAGCCATTTGATCATCCTCCACATTTCATGGTGTTTCTTGCCGCTGCACTGGGAGTTTGGTATTTGTTTCACTAAATAAAACGAGTTCAACTGAGACCCAGTGCTGAAGGGAGTTCTGTCATGTGTGGTGGGTCAGAGTCTGCAGGAGAATTCACCAACCAGGATTCTATCCCACATAGATTGCCCCCTTGACCATAGCAACCTGATTCTGAACATTGCCCTGAAAATCTGCATATAAAAAGATGCCTTTACATGGAGAGGTTTCAGACATATAAGTTTCTGCTGGATGCACCATGTCAGTCTCAAGCCCTTTCGAAGCAATGGCAGATCCACATGGCCCCACAAGAGATGTTTTATCACACACCTGCACACCACCGCTCTAGGCCCACTATTCAGTAGGCTACAAGTTACTGGCATTTCTATTCTACATCATTTTCATGAAACCCAGACAATCAAGGTACTGTCTGGTACACTCATGATGAGCAAAAGGACATGAAAGGTTCTCCAGTGCCACCTGGTCATTGGAATGGCAAAAATTTCATGGTATTTATGTAGCCACTTTTCAATGATGAAGTTGGAAGCACTGTGGGTTTCAATTCATTCAGGAACCATTAAATGGTGAGGAAGCTCATTTCAATAAAAGCTCTGGAGACCTCTCACAGGCAATTTTTCCCAAGGAGTTGGCTAGATCTCAGTTTACAAGGGCGAATCTCATTAGTGGCCTATTCCACTGCCACACAAATGACCACAATTGAAACCAAAACACTCCCACATGACCCTCATCTTCTGCCATAGAGAAACTCATCATAACCTCTTGCTGCAGGTTTCCATGAGGGGTGCAGCCCAAGACAGTGTCCAAAATAAGCTCACTTACCCCTCAATTGCCTAAAGTCAGGTTGGCCTGGACACCCTTCCTGTGAACCAGGAGTGATCAAATAGGCCTGCCCTTAATACTGCTCTGCTTCTCCATTTTGACTCTTACTGATTGTTGAGTATAAATTCCTTTGTGTGAATTGGAGTCATGAGAAAATCCAAGCACCTATGCATTAGCCTCTGCAGGGCTTTGAAGAACTCATTTGACCCAAATGATATCTATTCTCACTTGATAGAGGTCAGGACTTACAGAGGAAGGCAAGAGACTTCATCCACATTGACTGCTCTTTTGGCCATTTTGGTTTTGGATTCACAGATGGGATCTTTCTGTAGATCCATCAGGTGCCGAGAATCTAAGCCCCAGCCTCACATAGGGCCAAGGGGCTGATTCAGACACATCCCTTTTTAAGCAATTAAGCAAACAGCCACAGGTGATGCCCATTCATTTTCATTTGAAAACTGTTTTCTTCAGGATTTACAAAGGGGTTGCCTGAGGCAAAGAAATTCCTGACATTCAGGGCAACAGAACAATAGGTTAGCAAAAGGCCCAAAGCAGGGTTTCTCCACTGAGACTTTACTGGTCACACTGATATCTGAGTTTTCTGAGATGCTCCCATTGCCTTCAGCTATCCAGTACATGGCCATGTAACAAATCTTGGAGGCGGTACATATCTTGGACACCAAATCATGAGACTATTCTGGAGAGTGGCCAGAATTCAGGAAGAAAACTGGAGCTTAGGAAGATAGTAGGTGTTGTCCATTCATAAGGCAAGCTGCAGTCCATTCATCAATTGCTCAGGATGAATGCTGGGAAGCTTTCTACTAGACAGGACACTTCCATTGATGCATTCTCTTTTCAAATGTCAACAACCACGGACACTGTGGGATACACTTTTTGAAACCCTCGCAGTGTCAAACGACCTTCTAGAAACAATCCACTCAAAAACAAACAATCCACTATTCCTACCTATTCTCAGAACATGTGACAAAACCACAAACTCACACCCACACCCACAAAGCACCTCCTTCCCAGAAGTAGGTCTTTGATTATCCGGAGTTTCCTCTGACTGGTGGGCCATACTATGTTCCCCCAAAATGGCCTGTACTTTCTCAGATCTGGTGTCTTTGCCAGAACAACTACCTGCTTTCTCAGGAAACAGCCATCTTCATAGATTTCCTGGCATTTGGCCATCCTCACATCAGTTGGTACCAATAAAGACTGACTCTGTCCTTGGTAAATACAATCAACTGTGCCAACTGTGACTGGGACTGGCTCTGGGGGCCTAGCTTCCTGGTTCCAAAGTTCAGAGAGTTCCATTACAAAGGAAGTGAGGGGAGGTCACTTTTTTCAGGAACTGAATGAGGTCACTGCCTTGGCAACCACTTTGCTCTAACAGTTGCTTGCAAGGGTCCCATGAGATGGATGCTGCCCCAATTCCTGTGACATTTTCACAAGTTAGAATGGTATATCAAACATAGCCACCCAGGAACAGCTCTCCACACAGGCTTGGTTTGGTCCATCTTCTCTACATTAAGAAGAGAGAGGCTGATTCAGACACAACCCTTCATCCTGACCAGGCTGTTTGCCATGGAAGATGACCTTTGCTCTCTCAGGTTCTTCATACCTGCCTACATGTTTTCCAGGGATAATTTCTGCATGGACCATTGAGGTTCTAAGTAGGTGGAAGATCCCCTCCATCCCTGCATTGTAAGACCAACTCTGTTCCAGCTCTTCTGTAATGTTATATTGAGGGAACAGTGTATGGTTAGGCTTAATAACCAGTTCGATTTGGGTTAGGAATCATTCTACGGGATGTATAATGGTATTGTGTAAGTGCGATACTTACAAGAATATATAGGTGAAATATAAGTATGAAAACAGAAATCCAGGTAAGATTTGAAGTCCAGAAAGTCTTTGGGTCTTTGATTGGATTACTTAGCTTGAATTACGTTCTGCACAGATATGTCGGATAAATTGATATACAATGGCATAGGAACTTGTACCTTGGATTATTGATTGTAGAAGAGAACATCCCCTCAAACCGAGATAGTCAGTAGGATCAGGAAGATAGTCGGTAAGTATCAGAAGAACAATGAGTATAGGATTTGGACCAAAAGTTATTTAGCAATAGGGTTTCGGTTAGAGAGTGAATTTCAATAACAGCACATGTGGAGGGTCTCCAACAATGATGAAGTGGGGAAAATATGTAGGAATGCAGATATCAATAGAGACATTAGGAAATCAGGCAAAGTATAAAGTGAGTGATAGGATTAGATATTTTCAACAGGGTTGAGGTTGAGCATATAATCTTAGAAAGAAACAAATATGCAGTCACCAATAGGATTGACATTTGAGAGCATAAGGCACCCTGGACATGGATGATTTTAGTAATCCATGTTCACTTTCTATTTAGGATTTGGTAGAATCATAAGTGTGACCTTTCAATTTTGTGTCCAGAATATTACTGTGATGAAATGTATATGTAGATCAGGTGACATGAGTATTTCTTCCACTATTTCTGGAAGCAGTATTTTGAAGACGTATAAATTTGTATTGGGGCTACAAAAAGGTGCACCCTGTGTCTATGAATACAGAGGAAATGCATGAATAGACCATACTGTGAATAAATAATAAAACTGGTTTCAACTTGAAATAATAGATTGAAATAAATGTGAAAATATATAAGAAATCTTATATTAATATACAATCATTCATTCCAACCCATTATACATTTAATGGAAATATGAGGATTTTGGTTTATCATGAAAAGTGTGTGAGTTTTGCTTCAAATTGATTATGGAAATCGAAAATAATTTGTTTGGAAAGAAGTCTCATGAAAAGACCAGTCAAGAAACCTTGAGGAATACATGTGTTCTGAAGCAGGAAGCGATTGAAAGTGAAACAAATGCCTATAAAATTGCGAAATTGTTGATGAAATATATGTCCTATTGTGGTAAGCCATTGTTGTAGATTGTGGCCACCATTAGAAGATGGCGCCGGCTTCCACTGTGGCCTGTGATAAACAAATTCTTTTGTGGAGAGTTGGCACGCTATCCCTTGCCACCCTATAAGAAAGATCCACGCAGCGGCTTAAGATTGGTACGTGGGAGACTTTATTAGGCTGTGCTTGGGCGCTCGCCAGTAGAGAGGGGGGTCACAAAAAGATACTTTAATCAAGGCCTGAATAAACTGCTGAAAGAAGATTCCTGAGTTGCGTCTTCCTTGCGGGCAAGGGGTCGCGACAAGTGGTGCTGAAAACCCGGGAACCAGAACTTTCAGCAGTCAGGGGTGGTGAACCAGTTAGTCCCAGGTAAGTAGGACCCGCGGTCAAAGCGGAGATCAGTCCTAGATAAGTGGGACCCGCTATCAAAGCGGAGATCAGTCCCAGATAATTGGGACCCGCTATCAAGGCGGAGATTAGTCCTAGGTAATTGGGACCCGCTATCAAAGCGGAGATTAGTCCTAGGTAATTGGGACCCGCTATCAAAGCGGAGATTAGTCCTAGGTAATTGGGACCGGCTATCAAAGCGGCAGCTCCTCTGTAAAGCCAGAGAGAGCATTACATCTTATTGCAGCTGCACTGTGTACTTTCGCTCTTACTTTCACTTTTGTTTTTTGTGTGTCTTTTGTTGTGTCATGGGTGCCGTATCTTCAAGTCCGCTTCTCCTGGCCCTAGATAACCTGTTACGTTCCAAGGGCCTAGAAGTGAAACGTAGTACTTTACAGAGATTTTTACAGAAGACAGATATTGTTGCACCGTGGTTCGCGTTCTCGGGTAGCCTCACTCTACCTAGCTGGGATAAGTTAGGCACAGATCTTGACTTTGCTTCTGAGCAGGGCATATTAGATGGTGGGGTGATACCCCTTTGGAAGATGATCCGTAGTTGCCTCGCAGATGGCAGATGTCAGGAAGCACTTACTAAAGGACAAGAAGTTTTAGAGCAATTACATGAAGAAAGATCAGAAATGGCAGGCAGTGACGTATTTCAGGAGGATGGCAGTGTGCGGAGCGAGAAACAGGGGAGGAGGCGATTGTCTCTGGCACGGAGTGAAATATATCAGGAGGAAGGGAATGTGCAGAGCGAGAAACGGGGGAGGAAACGCTTGCATCCAGATCTCAGTACACTGCGCACACTCCCATGCAAAAGTGGGTCAGAAGAGGAGGACGATGAGGAGGAGGAGCTCGGGAGACTGTCTCGGCAGCTAGGAAGTCTAACTATGGGAGAAGGGAACAAAAATAAACAGGAGCTCAGAAGAAAAAAAAAATGATCCTCCGGACCCGCCGCCGTACGGTGGGGGTGTTTCGAGGAGAGCTTTCCATGCCCAAACACGGGGGCTGTTAACATTTTTACTGATGGTTCCAAGTCTGGAATGGGAGCCTACATAATTAATGACTCTCCCCCTATCCAGCATCAATTTGCTCCTGGAAATCCACAATGGGTAGAACTACAAATTGTTATTGAAGTTTTTAAACAGTGTTCTTTTCCTTTTAATCTTATTTCGGACTCCAGCTATGTGGTACAAGCACTAAAAGTCCTGGAGGCCGTGGGAACTATTAGTGATGCCCACAATGTGTCTGTTTACTTTACTCAGCTTCAACAGCTTATCTCTAACCGCACTGCTTCTTTTTATCCAATGCATATCAGGGCTCACACCTCTCTTCCTGGTCCGTTATCCCAAGGTAATGCCTGTGCGGACTTAGCCACTAGAGGTCAATTGATATGCTTGGCTTCCTCCTTAGAGGGGGCTAAGTTGTTTCACCAAAACTTCCATGTTAATGCATTAACGCTGCGCAGGCGTTTTTCCATTTCAAGAGCGGATGCTCGGCAGATAGTATTGCAATGTCCCCATTGTGTCACATTTCTTCATCCCCCTAATTATGGAGTAAACCCACGGGGATTAAAGTCATTGATTGTTTGGCAAATGGATGTGACACATATACCTGACTTTGGTAACCTTAAGTATGTGCATGTTTCCGTTGATATGTGCTCTGGAATTATCCATGCTTCTGCTTTATCGGGAGAAAAGGCACGTAATGTCATTACTCACTGTTTAGAGGCATGGGCAGCATGGGGTGCACCTGCATCCCTTAAGACTGATAATGGAACTGCTTATACTGGCAGACAATTTACAGCTTTTTGTTCTACTATGGGAGTGCAACTTACTCATGGTTTGCCTTATAATCCTCAAGGACAAGGCATTGTTGAGCGTGCTCATCGCACCTTAAAGAAAACTTTACAAAAACAAAAAGGGGGAATAGGAGCTGAACACACTCCTAAAGAACGCCTGTCCTTAGCTCTATTTACCATTAATTTTTTGAATTTGGATATTCATGGTCGCTCTGCGGCCGATAGACATGTGTCCCCTCAGCCCTCTGTGATTGGCTATGTTAAGTGGAAGGATGTTCTTACGGGCCAATGGAACGGCCCTGACCCCGTGCTGACATGGGCACGAGGATCTGTATGTGTTTTTCCCCAGGATCGTACGGAACCATTGTGGGTCCCTGAACGCTTGACAAGAAGAGTCTCGACATCAACTGACCAGCAACAAGAGATACCACAACAATCCTGTGATGAAGATCTTCATTCTGCTAAGTGCTCTGGCTCTGGTGCTGGTGCCGATGGCACAGGCAACACCAATGCGGTGGTGGGCAGTGGCACGGGCCTGGCCAATGCCGATGCCGGTTCATGGTAATTCTAGTGTCCTCCCCACTCTTTTTTCAACCTCATGTGAGATGTCTGCTCCCTGTGCCTCTCCTAGAGGGGACATGGAGAGAATTTTTAATCAATCTCAAGTTAATCTCACAGGAGTTTTTTGTTTCAGCCTTAGAAACGCTAATTGCATTAGCCTTAAGACCAAAAATTTGACTAACTGGGAGGACCCATTGCGGTCCAATCAGGTCTCAGGAAGCATTATCAGTGCTGTATTGAGCAAGGTAGCTTCGGGGAAGCAATCAGGCTCAGAGACCCCCGCAAACAGCAGCTCTGCTCTTAACATAACTACCTTGGCTATTATCTCCGAGGTACTAATCCCAGTGCCTCCTTTTTCTAGTAGTATTTATAATGCCACTCATTTCAAGGCCTCTCCTTACTGTTCCCCTAATCTTGGTTTCCCCCCAACATTTATGCCTTGTCAGGATCATTCTTGGGAGAAACATCAAGTTGCTAAAGGTTTCTCCCTTTCCCCCTCTCTTAATAGGTATGTTTATAACTTTAACAATAGTGCCAGCTCCTCTACAGGAGTAGGTTGGTCCTGGTTTCAGTGGCTGATTTCCATTGAAAAGGGGGCTTCAGCCGATATTTCTGCACTGGCTCAGTTGCTAGGAGCCAAAAGTTGGCTGGCTAATATTTCTGGTACTGTTAGGGAAAGTGAACAAGGTAATAGACTTACATCTGTTTCATTCAACTCTCTGTTGTATAAAGCCACATTGCCTCCTGCAATGGTCTGTGTCCAATCCCCTTTCTTATTCCTTTTGGCTGAGGACACCTCATCGGGGATGCTCGATTGTTCTCATACTACCTGTCTCTTATCTGAGTGTTGGAATGGTTCCTGGACTGTAGCAGTGATTATGAAAATTCCAACTTTTGTCCCAATCCCGGTCACTGCGGATCCTGATAAATTCCCTATTGTTGAGCTACTTAGAGTCTGCAGAGATTTTGGAATCACAGCGGCTATAGTGACAGCCGTGGCGGTATCTGCTGCTGCAGCGGTTACGGCTGGAGTGGCTATGGCCAATCAAGTACAAACTGCTGCCACCATTAATCACCATTAATCAAGTTGTCCAACAAACTTCCACCATACTTGAATCCCAAAATACAATTAATCAACATATTTTGTCAGGGATTTTAGCTGCCAACCAAAGAATAGACTTATAATTTTGTTCAACTAGGAAGTTCACCCATAGGTTGAATATTCAGTTCCAAAAGTGTTTAGGAGGAGTGATCTCTTCTCACAATTTGTATTTGGTGAGGAAGCCACCTCACAAAAATGTAGGTGTGATACCAGGTAGCTTTCGGTATGTGCATATAAAAATACATATGTTGAATAGGCTACAGAGAAAGGGAGACAGTAATACACATATTTTGAACTTTAAAAACACATGGAGAACTATTTAATTAAAAATTGACTAGATTAATAACACATAAACTTTATCATGCAAAAGGCAAGTCCAAATATACATCATGCCTCCTTTGAACTGCTTGTATTTATATTCTGTTTGTGTTATTTTTCTCCATCATATTAGGATTAGTAGTCAGAGTCTAGTAGGGTATGGGATAGTGTCAGGGATTCTGTATTTTGAATGGAAAATTGGAAATTGTATCAAATGTGTGTGCAAATATGTGCAACCCAAAACTTCCCACTCTGATCCAGAACAATGCCTTGACATTACCTTCGCTCCAAGTAAGACACAATTAGAGGAGAAGAGTTAGAAAATTTGTGAATACATGTCTGGAATGGAAAATGCTCAGGAGTTCACAAACTTCGAGATGGTAGAGGAGTTTCCAAAAGCAAGGGATATGGTAAACACAACACCAACGTGGAGCTCTTCTGGCCTAAAGACTGTTTGAGAAACTGCATGTGAGATTGGGCACTTGAAATATAAGGTGTTGTCAGAAGTTTTAGCTTTATTTTTAGTGAGACCATCAAAGATGGGTCTGCATCTATGTGACCTGGACGACATGTTTTCTTATTTTCCAATGAACATGAGGCAGCAGTGCTGAATTCTCTCTTTGTAGGTAAACTGTGGCCACTGGGGGCTTAGTGTCTCCCTGTGTCGCTGTGAAGCCATTTGGTCATCCTCCACTTTTCGTGGTGTTTCTTGCTGCTGCACAGTGAGTTTGATATTTGCTTCACAAAAAACAAGGAGTTCAACTGGGACACAGTGCTGCAGGGAGTTCTGTCACTTGTGGTGGGTTAGAGTCTGCAGGAGAATGCACCATCCAGGCTTCTATCACTCATTGCTTGCTACAATGCCCCCTTTTCCATTGCAACCTAATTCTGAACATTGCCCTGAAACCTCTCTATATAACAAATTGCCTTTACATAAATGGGTCTGCTGGCTGCTGCAAGTCAATCACATGCTATTTGGAAGCCAATGGCAGATCCACATGGCCCCACCACAGATGTTTTGTCACACACCTGCCCACACCTGGTCAAGGCGCACTACTCAGAAGGTTCCAACTTACTGGCATCTCTGTTCTATGCCATTTTCATGAAACCCAGTAAATCAAGGCCCAGTCTGGTACACTTATGATGAGCATCAGGAGATCTAACTGTTCTCCAGTGCCACCTGGTCATGGGAATTTTAAAAATTTCATGGTATTTATCTAGCCATTTTTCAAAGATGAATTTGGAGCCACAGTGGGTTTCAATTCATTCATGAACCATTAAATGTTGTGGAAGCTCATTTCAATGAAAGATCTGGAGAACTCTCACAGGCAAGGCTTCCCAAAGAGTGGCCTAAAGGTCACATGAGGCCAGGCCCATTGAGGTCTACAATGTTAGGTCCATGGGTGTTTTGACTCTAAAATATGCCTGCCAAGTCTTTCAGAATAAAATCAGGTTATATGCTGGCTGACATTCTCAGTGCTTTGTGGAAAGCCACCCTGGGCCTAGATCTCAGTTTCCTAGGGCAACTCTAATGGGTGGCCTCCTAAAATCCCAACACAATTCATGTCAATACTTCTCTGAGGTCAGTTCCAGAACTCAGTCTCTAAGATGAATCAAACCCGAGTTAAAGCCCAGGTGGACCCAGTCTTCTCTTCCAACAGCCAAATAAATGACCACAATTAAATCCAAAACACTCCCACATTGCCCTCATCTTCTTCCATATAGACACTCATCATTACCTCTGGCTGGAGGTTTCCATGAGGGGTAAAGCACAAGACAGAGTCTGAAATAATCTCCCTTGCCCTCATTTGCCTAAAGTCAGTGTGACCTGGACACCCTTCCTGTAAACAAGGAGTGATTTAATAGGCCTGCCACTAATACTGCTCTGCTTCTCCAATTTCAGGCCTACTGACTGTCAGGTATAGATTCTTTATGTGATTTGGATTCATTAGAAAACCCAAGCACCTATGCGCTAGCCTCTGCAGGGCTTTGAAAAACTCGATTAATTCAAAGGATCCCCAAATTCACTTGATGGAGGTCAGGAACCTAACAGAGAAAGGCAATAAACTTCATCTAAAATGACTGATTTTTTAGAAATTTTGGTTTTGGATGCACACATGGGATCTTTCTTAAGATCCATTAGGCGCTGAATATCTAAGACACAGCCTCACACACGGCCAAGAGGCTGATTCACACACATATCTCTCAAAGCATTTTAGCAAACAGCCACAGGTGATGCCCATTCATTTCCATTTGAAAACTGTTTTCTTCAGGATTCACAAAGGGGTGGCCTGAGGCAAAGACCTTCCTGACATTCAGGGCAACAGAGGAATAGGGATGCAAAAGGCCCAAAGCAGGTTTTCTCGACTGAGACTTTCCTTGTCACACTGATATCTGAGTTTTCTGAGATGCTCCCTTTCCTTTCAGCTATAGAATACATGGCCATGTCACAGAGGTTGGAGGTGGTACATAACTTGGACAAAAAACCATGAGCCTACTCTGGAGAGTGGCCAGATTCAGAAAGAAAACAGGAACTTAGGAAGATAGTACGTGTTGCTCATTGATAAGGCAAGTCACAGTCCATTCATAAATTAGGCAGGATAAATGCTGGAATTCTTTCTACTAGACAGGACACATCCATAGATGAATTCTCTTTTCTAATGAATACAACCACGGACACAGAGAGTTACACAGACATAGAAACTCGCATTGTCAAAGGAATTACTAGACACAGTCCACTCCAAACCCAACAAACTGCCTTTCCTACTTATTCTCAGAACATGAGAAAAACCACAAACTCACTCCCACACCCACAAAGACACCTCCTTCCCCCAAGTAATTCTGTGACTATCCTGAGTGTCGTTTGACTGGTAGGCCATACTATGTTCCCCCAAATGGACTGTCCTGTCTCAGATATGGTCTCCTTGGCCAAATCTGTGATGTTGTCAGGAGCCAGAAGTGGGCAAGTACCTTTTTCTCAAGAAAGGCCCCTCTACAAAGCTCTCCTGGCATTTGGCCATCCTCACATCAGTAGGTTCCAGGAAACACTGACTCTGTCCTTCGTAAATCCAAACAAGTGACCTCACTGGGACTTGGACTGGGCCTGGGACTGGCTCTGGTTGCCTGGCTTCTGCATCACAAGTTCAGAGAGTTCCATCACCAAGGAAGAGAGGTGAGATCACTTACTTCAGGTAGTGAATGAGGACACTGCCTTGGCAATCACTTTGTCCTAACAGTTGCTTCCAAGGGTCTCATGAGATAGAGGCTGCCCCTACTTCCTGTGACACTTTCACAAGTTAGAATGGTGAATCAACCATAGGCAGCCAGGAACAGCTCTTCACACAGGCCTGGTATGGTCCATTTTCTCTACATTGAGAACAGAGAGGATCATTAAGATACAACCCTTCATCCTGACCAGGTTGTTTGCAATGGAAGATGAGTTTTTCTCTTTAAGGTGCTTCATAGCTGTTTATATCTTCTCCAGGAATCACATCTGCATGGACCTTTTAGGTTTTCAGCATATGGAAGATCCCCTACATTCCTGTATTGTAAGACCAACACTGTCCCTGGTCTTTTGTTAAGTGAGATTGTGGGAACAGTGTATGTTTAGGGTTTAATAACATGTTTGATTTGGGTTAGGAATCATTTTGCTAGATGAATAATGGTATTTGGAACCTGTGACATTTATTAAAACATATAGATAAAATATAAGTATGAAAACAGAAATCTAGGTAAGATTTGAAGCTCAGAAGGACATTGAGCTGTTGATTGTGATACTTAGCTTTGAATTATGTTCCGCATATATGTCTCAGATAAATCGATAATCAATGGCATAGGACCTTGTACCTTGGATGATTGAATGGAAAAGAGAACTTCCACTGAAACAGGGAAACTCAGTAAGATTAGGAAGATAGTCAGTAGCTTTCAGAAGAAGAGTGAGTACAGGATTTGGACCAAAAATTCTTCATCAATAGGGTTTCGGTTAGAGAGTGAAAGTAAATATCATCACATGTGAAGAGTCACTCACATGGTGAACTGGGGAAAATATTTAGGAAAGCAGAAATCAATAGAGACATTAGGAAATCAGGCAAAGTATAAAGTGAGTGATAGGATTAGACATTATTAACTGCATTTAGGTTGAATATATAATCTTAGGAAGAAACAAATACGTAGTCACCAATAGGATTGATATTTGAGACTATTAGGCAACCTGGACCTGGATGTTTTTAGTAATCCATGTTCAGTTTCCATTTAGGCTTTGGTACAATCATAAGTGTGACTTTTGCTTTTTGTGTCCAGAATATTACTGTGATACAATGTATATGTAGATAAGGTGACCTGAGTATTTCTTCCACCATTTCTGGGAGCAATATTTTGAAGAAGTATAAATTAGTATTCGGGGTACAAACAGGTGTACTCTTTGTCTTTGAATATGGAGAATATGCATGTATAGACCATACTGTGAATAAATAATATAACTGGTTCCAACTTTAAATAATGGATTGAATTGAAATGTAAAAATATACAGGAAATCTTATATTGATATACAACCATTCATTCCAACCCGTTTTACATCTAATGGTAATATGAGGATTATGGTGTATCATGAAGAGTGTGTGAGTTTTGCTTCAAATTGATTATGGAAATAGAAAATAATTTGTTTGGAAATAAGTCTCATAAAAAGACCAGTCAAGAAACCTGGAGAAATACATGTGTTCTGAAGCAGGAAGTGACTGAAAGTGAAACAAATGCCTATAAATTTGCGAACTTGTAGATGAAATATATATCCTATGATGTGCATTAACTGAAGGAGTAGTAATGTGCCAGTGTTGAGTAAAAATGAACGTCAAAATAAACATCATGTCCCATAGGAATCTTCTTGCATTGATGTTAAACTGAGTCAGTTAATTTAGAAATATTAGGATTTGAATGCACCATTCACTGAAGTTAGTTTTCAGACCTAAGAAACAAATATGTATTTCAGGTAGATGAATATTTCTGAGAATAATCTAGTGAAAATTTGATTATAACTCCACATACATGAACATGAATGAATTTTGGGACTGTACATAAGACACATCTATTTCATATTTTGAAATATATGGAGAGTGTGTATATATATATATACACACACACACACACACACACAACAGACATTAAAAAGTAGCAATACATATGCCAATTGAAATTCTTCATGAAATATATATCATCCACAGATCCAAAAATCTTCATTTTACTGAGCGTGGATTTATGTGTAATATTGTTCAACTAGGAAGCTCACCAATAGCTTAAATTTTCAGTTCCAACAGCGTTTAGGAGGAGTGATCTCTTCTCATAATTTGTATCTGCCAAGTCAGCAGCCTCACAAAAATGTACATGTCATACCAGGTAGGATTCTATATGTGCATATAAAAATATATGTGCTGAATATCCTACAGAGAAAGGGAGACAGGAATTCACATATTTGTCAACTTTAAAAACACATTGAGAGAGGGAGGGGCAGATCTGCCAATCGCTCCTTCAAGGTAGGCGGACCTGCGACCCACCGGCTGAACAGGACCAGTGGCCCGCCACCGTGGAAGACACATCGCCCTGGTTGGGGGAGGGGCAATGCCGCCGGGCCTGCAAGGTAGGCAGACCTGTGACCCACAGCAGGACAGGCCCAGCAATCTGCGGAGGGGCAGAGACGCCCTCCGCGCCTGCAAGGTAGGTGGACCTGCGACCACCGACAGACCAGGCCTATGGCCCGCCAGCATGGTAGACACATCGTCCCGGTTGGGGGAGGGGCAGAGCAGGCACACGCGCCTGCAAGGTAGACAGACCTGCAAGTGACAGACAAAACAGACCCAGTGGCCCGCAGATGGTCAATGCTGCCGCCCACGCCTGCAAAGTAGCCCGACTTGTGACCCACTGGCAGAACAGGCCCAGTGCCTGCAGAGGGGCAGAGCTGCTGCTCGCACCTTCAAGGTAGGCGGACCAGCTACCGACTGACAGAACAGGCCCAGCAGCCTGCTGGTGTGGTAGGCACATTGTCCCAATTGTAGGAGGGGCAGAGCCACCACCCGTGCCTGCGAGAGAGACTTTGAAACTATACAAGCAATAAAAATATATAGGGGAAAAATTCAATAACACAACAGTTTCACCAAGCAGAAAGAAACATGAACAGAATGAAAAGACAAGGAAAGAAAGGACCATAAGCAATGCAGGTAAAGTCAACTTTAGAAGAGGTAATATCTGCAGCAGATGGAATGTCAGATAAAGAACTCAGGATATACATGCTTCAGATGATCTGGAGTCTCAAGGAAGACATTAGAGAGCAAAATCAGACAATGAAAGATCACCTTGATAATGAATTACATAAAAAAATCCAAGAAGCATAATATCAACTATGCAGGGAGATAAAGATTATAAAATCAAACAAACAGATATCCTAGGAATGCAGGAATCAATAAACCAACTTAAAAACTCTATTGAGAATACTAACAGCAGAGTAGAACACTTAGAAGATAGAACATCAGACAATGAAGACAAATTATTTCAACTTGAAAAGAACACAGACAGCTCAGGAAGACTTTTAAGAAACCATGAGCAGAACATCCAAGAAATATGGGATAACATAAAAAGACCAAACTTAAGAGTCATTGGGATACAGGAAGGTACAGAGGTCCAAACAAAAGGAATGAGCAATATATTCAATGAAATAAAAGAGAAAACTTCCCAGACTTGTAGAATGAGACAGAATCGCAAATCCTAGAAGCTTACAGGATGCCAAATGTGCAATATTATAAGAGATCCACACCTAGACATATTATAACGAAGATGCCCAACATACAGAAAAAAGGAGAGAATTTTAAAAGCTACAAGATAAAGGAAGCAGATTATATTTAGTGGTAAACCAATCAGGATAACAGCTGATCTTTCAACACAGACTCTGAAAGCTAGAAGATCCTGCAATAACATTTTTCAAACACTGAAAGTAAATGGGTTCCATCCAAGAATTGTGTATCTAGCGAAATTAAGCTTCAGGATAGAAGATGAAATTAAAACTTTCCACGATAACAAAAGTTAAAAGAATTTGCAGCTAGAAAACGATTTCTTCAAAACATCCTTGGCAAAACACTACAGGAAGAGGAAATGGAAAATAACAATGAAAACCAACAGTGGGAGGTAGGACAGTAAAGGGGGGAAAATAATCAAGGAGGAAAAAAACCATGTTTAGTAACATAAATATACAAATATGGCTGGAAGAACAACCCATATCTCAATAATAACCCTAAATGTTAATGGCTTAAACTCACCAATTAAGAGACACAGGCTAGTAGAATGGATCACAAAACAAGACCCAACAGTATGCTGCCTACTGGAGACACATTTGTTAGGAAAAGATATACATAGACTGAAGGTGAAAAGTTGGGAAAAATCATATCACCCATATGGACTTCGGAAACAAGCAGAAGTGTCCATACTCATATCAAATAAAATACATTTCAAGCTAAAGTTAATCAAAAGGGATAAAGAGCAACACTACATACTTCTCAAGGAAACCATACACCAACAAGACATAACAATCATAAATATATATGCCCCAAACATTGGTGCAGCTATGTTCATTAAACAAATTCTTCTCAAGTTCAAGAGTCTAATAGACCACCATACAATACTCATGGGAGACTCAAACACACCTCTCTCACTACTGGACTGATCTTCCAAACAAAAGTTGAATAATGAAACTATAGAACTCAATAACACAATTAATAACCCAGACTTATGATATATATAGAATATACCACCCAACATCAAGCAGCTACACTTTTTTCTCAGCAGCACATGGATACTTCTCAAAAAATAAATCATATATTATGTCACAGAGCAACTCTTAGACAATATAAAGGAGTAGATATAATACCAGGCATCTTATCTGATCATAATGAAATGAAACTGAAAATCAACGATAAAAGAAAGAAGGAAAAATCATGTATCACTTGGAGAATGAAAAATAAGTTACTGAATGATCAATGGGTTATAGAAGACACCAAGGAGGAAATTAAAAAATTCTTAGAGATAAATGAAAACACAGACATAACATATCGGAATCTATGGGACACATTGAAAGCAGTTCTAAGAACAAAATTCATTGCTTAGATTTCATTCCTTAAAAAAAGGAAAAAAAAAAACGACAAATAAATGATCTCATACTTCATCTCAGAATCCTAGAAAAAGAAGAGCAAAACAACAGCAAAATAAGTAGAAGGCAAGAAATAATTAAAATTAGAGCTGAAATTAATGAAATCGAAACAAAAGAAACAATGAAAAAATTGACAAAACTAAAAGATGGTTCTTTGAAAAAATAAACCAAAACGACAGACCCTTAGCCAAGCTAACAAAGAAAAGAAGAGGGAGAACTCAGTATCACAACAGATAGTTCAGAAATACAGAAGATAATCCGAAATTATTTTGAATTCTTATTTTTCAATAAATTAGAAGATAGTGAAGGCATCGATAAATTTCTCAGTCATATAATCTGCCCAGATTTAGTCAGGAGGATATAGGCAACCTAAACAGACCCATAACAATTGAGGAAATAGAATAAACCATCAAAAGACTACCAACTAAGAAAAGCCCAGGACCGGATGGGTATACAGCAGAGTTTTACAAAACCTTTAAAGAGGAACTGATACCAATACTTTTCAAGCTATTTCAGGAAAAATGCAAAAATCCTCAATAAAATTGTGGCGAATTGGATACAAAAACATATTAAAAAAATTGTGCACCATGATCAAGTAGGATTCATCCCTGGGATGCAAGGCTGCTTCATTATACAGAAATCAATAAATGTTATTCATCACATAAATAGACTTAAAAATAAGAACCATTTGATCATCTCGATAGATGCAGAAAAAGCATTTGACAATGTTCAGCATCCCTTTATGTTCAAAACTCTGGAAAAACTAGGGATAACAGGAACATACCTCAATAATGTAAAAGCAATCTATGCTAAGTCTCAGGCTAGCATCATTCTGAATGGAGAAAAATTGAAGGTATTCCCTCTAAAATCTGGAAGAAGATAGGGATGCCCTCTCTCACTACTTCTGTTCAACATAGTTCTCGAAACACTGGCCAGAGCAATTAGAGAGATTAAAGAAATCAAAGGCATAAAAATAGGAAAAGAAGAACGTAAATTATCACTATTTGCAGATGACATGATTCTATACTTAGCAGACACAGCAAGGTATACAAAGAAACTATTACAGGTAATAAATGAATTCACCAAAGTGGCAGGATATAAAATCAATATGCATAAATCAAAGGCATTCCTGTATATCAGCAACAAATCCTCTGAAATAGAAATGAGGACAACAACTCCATTCAAAATATCCACACACACACAAAAAAATACTTGGGAATCAACCTAACAAAAAGGGTGAAAGACTTATAAAATGAAAACTACAGAACCCTAAAGAGAGAAATAGAAGAAGATCTTAGAAGATGGAAAAATATACTATGTTCATGGATAGGCAGAACTAACATCATAAAAATGGCAATATAACCAAAAGTTCTCTATATGCTAAATGCAATGCCAATCGGGTCTAAAAGCATGCAATGGAGGAAGGATAGCATCTTCAACAAATGGTTCTGGGAAAACTGGAAATTCATATGCAACAAAATGAAACTGAATCCATTTCTCTCGCCATGCACAAAAGTTAACTCAAAATGGATCAAGGAGCTTGATATCAAATCAGAGACACGGCATCTGATACAAGAAAAAGTTGGCTATGATCTACATACTGTGGGGTTGGGCTCCAAATTCCTCAATAGGACACCATTAGCACACGAGTTAATACATAGAATCAACAAATGGGACTTACTCAAACTAAAAAGTTTTTTCTCATCAAAAGAAACAATAAGAGAGGTAAATAAGTAGTCTACATCCTGGGAACAAATCTTTACTCCTCACACTTCAGATAGAGCCCTAATATCCAGAGTATACAAAGAACTCAAAAAATTAAACAATAAGAAGACGAATAACCCAATCAACAAATGGTCCAAGGACCTGAACAGACACTTCTCAGATGAGGACATACAATCAATCAATAAGTACATGAGAAAATGCTCACCATCTCTTGCAGTCAGAAAAATGGAAAACAAACCCTCCCTAAGATACCATCTCACTCCAGTATGATTGGCAGCCATTATGAAGTCAAACAACAAGTGCTGGCAAGGATGTGGGGAAAAGGGTACACCTGTACATTGCTGGTGGGACTGCAAATTGGTGCAGCCAATTTGGAAAGAAGTATGGAGATTTCTTGGAAGCTAGGAATGGAACCACCATTTGACCCAGCTATTCCCCTTCTCGGTCTATTCCCTAAGACCTAAAATGTGCATGCTGCAGGGACACTGCTACATTGATGTTCATAACAGCACAATTCAAAACAGCAAGAGTGTGGAACCAACATAGATGCCCTTCAATAGATGAATGGAAAAAAATGTGGCATTTATACACAATGGAGTAATACTCTGCATTAAAAAATGTCAAAATCATAGAATTTGCAGGGAAATAGATGGCATTAGAACAGATTATGCTAAGTGAAGCTAGCCAATCCCTAAAAAAACAAATGCCAATAGTTTTCTTTGATATAAGGAGAGTAACTAAGAACAGATTTGGGAGGAAGAGCATGAGAAGAAGATTAAGATTAAACAGGGGTGACAGGTAGAAGAGAAAAGGAAAGAGAAGGGAAATTGCATGGAAATGGAAGGAGACCCTCATGGTTATACAAAATTACATACAAGAGGAAGTGAGGGAAAAGGGGGGAAAAAACCAAGGGGGAGAAATGAGTTACAGTAGATGGGGTAGAGAGAGAAGATGGGAGAAGAGGGGATGGGGGATAGTAGAGGATAGGAAAGACAGCAGACTACAACAGACACTAGTATTGCAATACATAAAACAGTGGATGTGTAACAGATGTGATGCTGAAACCTGTATACGGAGTAAAAATGGGAGTTCATAACCCACTTGAATCAAAGTGTGAAATATGATATGTCAAGAAATAGGTAAATTTTGAACAACCAACAATAAAAATTAAAGGAAAAAAAACACATAGAGAACTATTTCAATGAAAAATGGACTAGACATATAACACCTACGCTTTATCATGCAAAAGGCAAGTCCAACTATACACCATGCCTCCTCTGAACGGCTTGTATTTCTATTCTGTTTGTGTTATTATTCTCCATCATAGTAGGATTAGTAGTCAGAGTCTAGTAGGGTATGGGTTAGTGTCAGGGATTCAGTATTTTGAATGGAAAAAAGGAAAATGAATCCAATGTGTATGCAAATATGGGCTACAAAATAAATTACCCACTCTCATCCAGAACAATGGCTTCACATTACCTTCGCCCCAAATAAGACACAATTAGAGGAGAAGAGTTAGAAAATCTGTGAATATATATCTGGAATGGAAAATGCAAAGGAGTTCACAACCTTGGATGTGGTAGAGGAGTTTCCAAATGTAAGGGACAAGGTAAACACTCCACAAACTTGGAGCTCTGCTGGCCTAAAGACTTCTTGAGAAACTGCCTCTGAGGTTGGGAACTCAAAATATATGTTGTTGTCAGGAGCTTTAGCTTTCTTTCTAGTGAGACCATCAGAGCTGGGTCTACATCTATGTGACCTGGAGGACGTGGTTTCTTATTTTCCAATGAACACTAGGCTACAGTACTGAATTATCTCTTTGTAGGTAAACTGTGACCACTGGGGTCTAAGAGTCTCCCCGTGTGGACTGTGAGGGCATTTGGTCATTCTCCACTTTTCGTGGTGTTTCTTGCTGCTGCACTGGGAGTTTGGTATTTTCTTCACGAAATACAAGGAGTTGAACTGGGACACAGTGCTGGAGGGAGTACTGTCATGTGTAGTGGGTCATGGTCTGCAGGAGAATGCACCAACCAGGCTTCTAGCCCACATAGATTGTCCCCTTGTCCATTGCAACCTGATTCTGAACATTGCCCTAAAAATTCTCCATATACCAATATGCATTTACATATAAGAATTTCCTGGCTGCACCACGTCAGTCACATGCCATTTGGAAGCAATGGCAGATCCACATGGCCCCACCACGGATGTTTTATCACAAACCTGCACACCACAGCTTGCGCCTACAATTGAGGAGTATTCAACTTACTGGCATCTCTGTTCTACACCAATTTAATGAAACTCAGTCAATTAGGGCACTTTCTGGTACACTCATGATCAGCAACAGGGCATACAAAGGTTCTCCAGTGCCACCTGGTCATAGGAATTTCAAAAATTTCATGGTATTTATCTAGCCATTTTTCAAGGTGGAAGTTGGAGGCACTGTAGGTTTCAATTCATTTAGGAACCATTAAATTGTGAGGAAGCTCATTTCAATGAAATCTCTGGAGGACACTCACAGGCAAGTCTTCCCAAAGAGTAGCCAAAAGGTCACATGAAGCCAGGCCCATTGAGGTCTACAGTGTGAGGTCTATGTGTGTTTTGACTGGCTGCCAAGTCTTTCAGAATAAAATCTTGTGATATCCTGGGTGAGATTCCCAGTGCTCTGTGGAAAGCCACCCTCGGCCTAGGTCTCAGTTTCCAAGGGCGAGTCTCATGTGTGGTCTCCTAAAAACTCAACACAATTCATGCCAATACTTCTCTGAGTTCAGTTCCATAACTCAGTCTCTAAGGGGAATCAGACCAGATTTCAAGTCCTGGTTGACCTACTCATCTCTTCCAACCCCAACACAAATGACCAAAATTAAACCAAAACATTCCCACATGACCCTCATCTTATTGCATATAGACACTCATCTTAACCTCTGCCTGGAAGTTTCCATGAAGGACACAGCCCAAGACAGTGTCCAAAATAGGCTTCCTTGCCCCTTATTTTCCTAATGTCAGGGTGGCCTGGACACCCTTCCTGTGACCCAGGAGTGATCAAATATGCCTGCCGTAATACTGCTCTGCTTCTCCAATTTGAGGCCTACTGACAGTGGGGTTTAGAATCTTTATGTGAATTGGAGTCATGAGAAAACACAAGCACCTCTGGGCTAGCATGTGCAGGGCTTTGAAGAAATCATTTGACCCAAGGATCCCTATTCTCACTTGATGGAGGTCAGGAACCTTACAGTGGAAGGCAAGAGACTTTATGCTCAATGACTCCTCTTTTGGGCATTTCGGTTTTGGATTCACACATGGGATCTTTCTTTATATCGATCAGGTGCTAAGAATCTAAGCCAAAGCCTCACACAGGGCCAAGAGGCTGATTCAGACACACCCCTTTCTAAAGCAATTAGGCAAAGAGCCACAGGTGAGGCACATTCATTTCCATTTGAAAAATGTTTTCTTCCAGCTTCACAAAGGGGTGGCCTGAGGCAAAGAAATTCCTGAAATACAGGGAAATAGAACAAAAGGTAAGCAAAAGGCCCAAAGCACGGTTTTTCCACTGAGACTTTACTGGTCACACTGATATCTGAGTTTTCTTAGTTGCTCGCCATTCCCTTCAGCTATCCAGTACATGGCCATGTCACAGAGCTTGAAGGTGGTACTTCGCTTGGACACAAAACCATGAGCCTATTCTGGAGAGTGGCCAGAATTCAAAAATAAAACCAGACCTTAGGAAAATAGCAGGTGTTGCCCATCGATAAGGGAAGCCACAGTGCATTCATATATTCGGCTGGATGAATGCTGGGAAGCTTTCTACCAGACAGGACACATCCATTCATGCATTCTCTTTTCTAATGTTTACAACCACGGACCCAATGGGATACACAGACATAGAAACACTTGCCTTATCAAATCACTTATTAGAAACAGTTCACTCCAAACCAAACAAACCGCCATTCCTACCTATTCTGAAAACATGAGACAAAAGCACAATCACACACCCACACCCACAAAGCACCTTCTTCCCCCAAGTAGGTCTCTGACTATCCGGAGTGTCCTCTGACTATTGGGCCATACTATGTTCCCCTGAAATTGCCTGCCCTGTTTCAGATCTGGTTTCCTTGGCCAACTCTGTAAAGTTGTCAGGAGGCAGCGGTGATCCACTACCTGCTTTCTCAGGAAAGGCCACTCTTCAGAGCTTTCCTGGCTTTTGGCCATCCTCATATCAGTAGGTACCAACAAAGACTGATTCTGTCCTTGGTAAATCCAAAGAAGTGAGACCACTGCTACTGGGACTGGAATGGGATTTGGGTGCCTGGCTTCCTTGATCCCAAGTTCAGAGAGTTCTATCACCAAGGATGTGAGGTGAGGTCTGAGGTCACTTCCTTCAGGAACTGAATGAGCTCACACCCTTGGCAACCACTTTGTCCTAACAGTTGCTTACAAGGGTCCCCTGAAATGAAGGCTGCCCCTACTTTCTGTGACAGTTTCACAAGTTAGAATGGTATATTAACCATAGGCAACCGGGAACAGCTCTCCACACAGCCTGGTTTGGTCCTTCTTCTCTACATTAAGAAGAGAGAGGATGATTCAGACATATCCCTTCATCCTGACCAGGTTGTTTGCAAGAGAAGATGACTTTTGCTCACTCAGTTCCTTCATAGCTGCCTACAACTTCTCCAGGGATCATTTTTGCATGTACCTTTGAGTTACTTAGCAATAGGAAGTTCCCCTACATTCCTGTATTGTAAGACCTACTCTGTCCCTGCTCTTCTGTAAAGTTAGATTGAGGGAACAGTGTATGGTTAGGGTTAATAACAGGTTCAATTTGCATTAGGAATCATTCTGCTGGATGAATAATGGTATTGAAAACCTGTGATATTTACAAGAATATATAGGTGAAAATTAAGTATGAAAACAGAAATCTAGGTAAGATTTGAAGCCCAGAAGAGCATTGGGACCTTGATTGTGATACTGAGCTTTGATTTATTTTCTGCACAGATGTCTCAGATACATCAATATACAATGGCAAAGGTCCGTGTATTTTGGATGATTGATTGTCAAAGAGAACTTCCAGTCAAAAAGGGATAATCAGTAGGATTAGGAAGATAGTCGGTAGGTTTAGAAAGGAGAGTGAGCATAGGATTTGGACCAAAAGTTCTTTAGCTATAGGGTTTCGGGTATAGAGTGAATGTAAATGTCACCACATGTGAAGAGTCAGTCACAATGATGAACTGGGGAAAATATGTAGGAAAGCAGATATCAATAGAGACATTAGGAAATCTGGCAAAGTGTAGTCCATAGTGAAAGGTTAATAAAATAGGTACTTATCACTTCCTGTTTTCTGTATGCTTAATAAAACACTGTTGAAATCTTGAGAAATGTTTGCTAGTCTTGTTCCCAGAATGTGCTGTCCTCAGCTGCCAAACTGCAGAAAGTAATTCCTCACCCGGTTGCCCACAAACAGCTCACTCGCCCGGACCCATCAATAAACATCCTGCCCTGCCCTCTCCAAGGAAAGTATATAAGCTCTGCTTAAGCTGTTCTCAGGGCTCTCTGCTCTATTCAAGTGAACTCTGAGCCCCAGCATGCTGGACCCATAATAAACCCTTTGCTTTTGCATGAGACAATCTCTTGGTGGTTTCTTCCCCGGACGCTCGCCTGACCTTTACATATGGAGGTTCCACTGAGATCCAGCAGCGGCAGATGAGAGACCCCAACGGGCTCCTCTTGGGGTATGTAAGGTGCCTCTTTCTAGTTTCAGGTTTCAGGTTAGGGCTTGGCAAATGGCTGTTGATGAAGAGTGTGAGCTCTCTCCGACGGTGGCTGAGAGACATGTCATAGAGCCACAGGCCACGTCACTGGGGGATTCCCCAGAGGACTCGGGAAATCGAGGAACAATAGTCTCCTCGACTCAGTGATATTTTGTTTCAGATTCGGTATTGCCAGCCCATCGGGTTTTGCCGGCTACTCAGTCCTGGTCTCAGTGTTGGACGTCCATTGCCTGTCTTTATTGTATTGTCTTGTCTGTGTCGTGTGTCGTTGCTTTTACTGATTGTTTATCTTTCATTATGGGATAGAGCACTTCAATGCCTCTTTTGCTGACCCTTGATCATTGCACCAAAGTCCGCTTAAGGGCTCAGAATCTTTCTTTTTCAGTTAAATGCTGGACCTGGCAGACTCTCTGTGGCTCAGAATGGCCCACCTTTGGATTCAGATGGCCCCTAGAAGGATCTTTCTACTTCCCACTAATTTAAAAAGTCAGAGATATTGACTTTCAGCCAGCGCCACATAGACATCAGGATCAAGAGACATATATCTTAACTTTGCAGGACCTCTGCAATTCTCCTCCTCCATGTGTGAAGCTTTTCCTTGCCCCTGCCCCCACTCCTACTCTTTCCGTCATGCTCTCTCAAACCTTCTGCTTCTCCTCCTCCTTCAACCTCTGTTCTCCCTGAGTCACAAGATTTTACTCTACTGGACTCTCGTCCTAATACTTATTCCCTGCCCTCGTCCCCCAACCCCAAACACCCTCTAAGTAATTCCCCTGCTGCTGTCTCAGCCTCTCCGCCATTGGAGGAAGCTAAGCGAGCCCAGCGCACTCCAGATAACTCCCCTGCAGAAAACACAGCCCCTCCTTTCCTGGAGGTTGCTGGCCCGGCTAAAGGAATTTGCCGGCGTTGAATGATTGAAATCCCTGGAACTCACGTGATGCTCCCTCTCCATTTCTAAGGAACAATGATTGATGACAACCATGGGGGAAAAATGCAAGCCTACCGGTATTTACCTTTCTCCTCTTCAGACCTAAATAACTGGAAAAATAACAATCCCCCTTTTACCGAGGACCCCACCTGGGTCTCAGGTGTGGTTGAGTCATTGATGTTTTCACACCAGCCTACTTGGGATGACTGCCAACAACTCCTAGGGACTCTCTTCATGACAGAGGAACAAAAGAGAATCTTCCTGGATTCTAGAAAAAAATATTCTCGGACCAGATGGGTGACTGACAAAACTTCCCAACATATGCAAAGCCGCCTTTCCCTTGCACCGACCCAACTGGGACCCCAAAACCTGTGAAGGTAATGAGCATCCTTCCTTTTATTGCCGGGCTGTAATAGTGGGTATCTTAGTGGCCGCTAGGCGACCAACTATTTTGGCCAAGGTAAGAGAGATTATTCAAGGGACTGATGAATGTCCCTCCATGTTCCTACAGAGAATTATGGAGGCATATAGCATATTTAATCCTTTCGATTCTCAGGGAGAGAATCAAAAGGCATCTGTCATGGTGGCCTTTATTGGGCAAGCTGTTCTGGATATTAAAAGACAGTTACAATGCTTAGATGGATTACAAGATATGACTTTGAGAGGTTTAGTCAGAGAAGCCAAGAAGGTATACTATAAGAGAGAAACTGAGGAAGACTAGGGAGCAAAGGGAGGATAAAAGAAACAAAAGACAGACTAAGGCATTGACTAAGATCCTGGTCACAACAACAAATAGACCAGAAATTAAGAAACATGGAGACAGGAAGGGACACCGGGGCCCACACAAGAGGCCACCCCTGGCCTCAATTCAATGTGCCTACTCTAAAAAAAAGGACACTGGGCTAAAGAGTGCCCTAGAAAGAGACAGCCAGGCCAGGTGGACATTCTGACTCTGTAGGATTACTAAGAAAGTCGGGGCTCAGATCCTCTCCCCGAGCTCAGGGTAACTTTTGAAGTGGAGGGGACCCCAGTATACTTTGAAGTGGATACAGGGGCAAGATATTCTGCCTTTAAGGCCCCATTGGAACCTCTATCAAATAAAAGGTCTCTAATTCAAGGGGCTAATGGCAGTAAATATCGGGCTTGGAAAACTAAGAGGACCATGGACCAGGGGAAAGGAAAAATCCATCACTCATTCCTAGTAATCCCAGAATGCACGGCCCCATTGATTGGCAGAGATCTTCTCACAAAGCTCTGGGCCAAAATAACTTTTTACCCTGAAGGCCCCCAAGTGGAATTTCTAAATCCTTCAGTAAAAACTCCTATAATCACGGCTCTAACTATGTCAGTAGAAAATGTACATCAAATCACTCACCTTGGTTCAAAGAAACTGCATTCATTTCTGAAGGATCAAGAACAGAGTTTTCCATTAACCAACTCACAGTGAAAGGAAACAACTGAATGGATAACAAAAGCCTGTTGGGTCCATCAATTGGTTAATTCTTACCCTTCCAAGCTTCCTGCAGGAAAGCACCTACGAGGAACCAGACCAGGACAATTCTGGGAAGTGGACTTTACTGAAATTAAGCCAGCAAGGAATGGACTTAAATATCTCCTAGTCTTTGTAGATACATTTTCAGGATGGATTGAAGCCTTCCCCCCAAAAAAAAGAAAAGAAAAGAAAAAAAATGAAACAGTGCAAATGGTGGTCAAGAAGATCCTGGAAGATATTTTTCCAAGGTACGGCCTGCCTAAAGTAATAGGGTCTGATAATGGACCGGCGTTCGTGGCCCAGGTAACTCAGAGGTTAGCAAGGACCCTGGGGATTAATTGGAAGTTACATTGTGTTTACAGACCCCCGAGTTCACGACAGGTAGAAAGAATGAATAGAACCATTAAAGAGACCATAACGAAATTAAACTTAGAGACCGGCATAAAAGATTGGACTATGCTCCTGCTTTATGTACTGTTTCATGCAAGAAATACTCAATCTATTTCTTTGTGTAACCTCACACCCTGTGAAATTCTCTATGGTGTCCCTCCTCCAGTAAGGGACCTACCCCAACTCTAAGACCTAACGATTCCTTCCACACCCCCTTGCTTAACAGACTTAAAGCTCTTGAAAGAACTCAGGGATACCTGTGAAAACAGATGGCCACTGCCTACCAACCTGGGGATGAGGGGACTCTACAGCGATATCAAGTAGAGACTTCGTCTATGTAAGACGACATCTGGTGTCATCCCTGGAACTCCGCTGAAAAGGACCATACCAGGTGCTACTTATAACACCTACAGGGTAAAGGTAGTCAAAATCACTTCCTGGATCCCTACCTCTCATCTCAAGCCTGTGCCCTGTCCAGACTCTGGCTGGAAACTGGAAAAGACTGGAAACCCTTTCAAATTGTGGATTCGCTGTGTGGATAAGGCTATAGACTCTCCCCTTGACCACCAGTAGTCCTAACCCTCATAAGCCTGTTCAGCAGCGATGGCTGATCACAAATCCTACTGGAACGGAAGTATGGTCTATCTTGCACACAGCCCGCTTAGGGACCTGGTGGCCATCTCTCCAGCCAGACATTTGTCAGCTGCGTATAGGTCTTCCCGATTGGGATATCCCTAATGAAGAGGATCCCACTAAAATTCCATTAAATTCCTTCCATACCATAGATAACGGAAACAAACATTATTGATGTAGGGACACGCGAGCCAGATGCTGGTTGGCTAGCCTAGATTACTATGTTTGCCCAGTGTACTATCAAAGCCACAAACAGTCAAGGCTGTGTGCGGGGAACGCCAACATCTTCCGTAAGTCATGGGGATGTGAGCATACAGGGACTGCCACATGGAACCCAAACTACTCATGAAATTCTCTACACAGCATTGGCCATATTACCAATTAGACAACCAAAACCGATGGCCCCCAGAGGGGTCTCTAGATCCTCAAATTCTGTGTGACCTTTTTTACTTCTGCAAGTGCTCAAAAGGGTGAAAGGAGATTCCTCTATGTGGAGGCCTTTTCTCTCCTTTGCTCACATCGTGAACTATGCTTCTCCAATACATGCTCACCCTCAGCCTTCTGCTCTAGACTCTCTGTTGTCACTCCCACCTCATCAACTTGATTTCTCCCCTCCAATTACTATATTAAAAACCCAAACCTCCACCGTTTCTCAGACCATTGCCCCCTTGCTGAGGTAGCAGGTACTGAGGTAACCCTCCACTCACTCACTCCTCTCTTCTCCTGTCAGTGCCCACACTGGGTCCCACCAGGTCCTCTTACCAGCTAACCCAAAGCTCAAACCAGCTGAGAAGAGCCCTCAGACCCCTATCCAAGATGTAATGAAAATGGCCTTTAAAGTTGCTTTGCCATCACTGAAAACAGGTTACTAAGAATTTAAAGTCCCTTACAGGCTTTTTGGGATACTCACTCCCATCTCCCGCTCTGTTCTACCCGTTCTACTACTCATGTTTTTGTTGCTAGGAAGATCTCAAAACCCTTTTCCATTATTTTTTTACATCTCTCCTTCCTCATTCTCAGATCCAAAGAGCTGCTCTCAGCCCTGCATTCCCCGTCTTCCCCCTCTGTACCAGGCCCACAGGAAAGTCTTAACTGACCTTATCCTGAAGTTTTCACCATGGCTAACTTTAGGACTTTCAGCAAAAGAGTCCCTATAAAAGAGTTCAGTGTAGATAAACTTCCTCTTTTTGTGTTGCCCTGGTCTACCTGGCAACTGGCTGAAAAAAATCAGCACTCCTGAGCTAGACACACCCTTACTAGTTTTTCACAACATATGTGATCAAGGCTTCTGTCCTTTAGCTGGGGCTTCATAGAGATGGCTACATTGCTAAGATGAATAAGTTACAAACTGGGCTCCACGAAAACAGCTGGCAGAGGGAAAAAAGGGGAAAAAAAAGCTCTCCCCCCCCCCAGGTGTCCTTGAAAATTTAACTTGCCCAGAACTGAGGAAAAATCAGAAACAAAAACTGCTCTTTGTGAACTTCTGCAGACTGTGAACTTCAGAGCCCCTTTCCTTACATGTTGGGTACAAAATTCTGAAACTACCTAAACTTGGGTTTCATGGGATTAATTGATTACAACAGGAGCAATGCCCTCTGAATCTGGTTGCAACCAAATATGACTGTTTCCTTGTCTTTGGTGCTATCTTAGGTGCCTTGCCTTGTCCGTCCCTACAACAATATAATTCTATATACTTAAACGTTGTTTATGTTTTTATGAAATGGTCAACAGAAGTGATTAATTGTGTAATGGTGCAGATGTTTCCCAGAGTGCTCTATTATGACGCAGGTTCATTGGAAGATCAAATAGAGGGGCATACAACCCGGTTCAGTTGGGAACATATATCTCTCACCTTAGCCATTCTATTATGAATAGGAGTTGCTGCCTGGGTTCACACAGGAACCACTGCCCTGGTCCATGGGACACAACAAATGACCCAATTAGAAGAAGCAATAGATCAAAACTTAAAGATATTAGAAAATTCCATCACAACTTTGCAGGAATCTTTTACCTCTCTCTTTGAAGTTGTTTTACAGAAAAGTCGAGGTTTGGACCTCCATTTCATGAGAGAAGGGAGCCTTTGTGCTGCATTGAGGAAAGAATGTTTTTTTTTTTTTTTATGTCGACCATACTGGAGTTGTAACAAACCCTATGAGTAAATTAAAAAGATGCCTTGAAGAGCATCAAAGAGAGATAGAGACCCAAAATTGGTGGTTTGAGTCTTGGTTTACACAGTCCCCCTGGTTAACTACGTTTTAATCAACCCTGGCCGGTCCAATAATAATCCTCATTTTATTGCTTACTATAAAACCCTGTTTCTCAACCATGTAATTTCTTTTCTCCAAGCTCAAATTGGACAAGTTAAACTTATGTTAATACCCCACTAGCATACATAAAATGTGACACCCCCCAACAATCACTTTTATGATTAAAAGTAGCCAGAAGAAGAAGTGGGGAATGAAATGTTAATAAAATATGTACTTGTCACTTCCTGTTTTTCTGTATGCTTAACAAAACACTGTTGAAATGTTGAGAAATGTTTCCTAATCTTGTTCCC
This sequence comes from Callospermophilus lateralis, assembly GCF_048772815.1. Taxonomy (NCBI): domain Eukaryota; kingdom Metazoa; phylum Chordata; class Mammalia; order Rodentia; family Sciuridae; genus Callospermophilus; species Callospermophilus lateralis. The sequence continues at coordinate 151,265 of NW_027512488.1, forward strand.
AGAATGTGCTGTCCCCAACTGCCAAACTGCAGAATGTACTCCCTCACGCGTTTACACACAAACCGCTAACTCCCCCTGACCCATCAATAAACTTCCCTCCCTGCCCTCTCCAAGAAAATTATATAAGTTCTGCTTAAGATGTTCTCAGGGCTCTCTGCTGTATTCAAGTGAGCTCTAAGCCCCAGCATTCTGGACCCCAAATAAACCCTTTCTGTTGCATGAGATAGTCTCTTGGTGGTCTCATCCTCTGACACTCGCCCTACATTTACTTGGATGATTGAATGTAGATGAGAACATCCATTCAAAAGTGATAGTCGGTAAAATTAGGAAGATAGTCGGTAGGTTTAGGAAGAAGAGTGAGTATAAAATTTGGAACAAAAGTTCTTTAGCAATAGGGTTTCGGTTACAGAGTGAATGTAAATGTCAACACAAGTGAAGAGTCAGTCACAATGATGAATTGGAGAAAATATGTTGGAATGCAGATATCAATACAGACATTACAAAATCAGGAAAAGTATAAAGTCAGTGATAGGATTAGACATTTTCAACAGGGTTGAGTTTGAATATATAATCTTAGGAAGAAACGAATATGTAGTCATCAATAGGATTGATATTTGAGAGCAATAGGCAAATTGGACATTGATGTTTTTAGTAATCCATGTTCACTTTCCATTTAGGCTTTGGTACAAATATAAGTTTGACCTTTGAATTTTGTGTCCAGAATATTACTGTGATAACATGTATATATAGATCGGGTGACATAAGTATTTCTTCCACCATTTTTGGGAGCAATATTTTGAAGACTTATAAATTAGTATTTGGGGTACAAACAGGTGTACCCGGTGTCTATGAATATAGAGATAATGCATGAATAGACCAACTGTGAATAAGTAATATAACTGGTTCCACTTTAAATGGTGGATTGAATTGATATCTGAAAATATAAAAAATCGTATATTGATATACAATCATTCATTCCAACAAGTTATACATCAATGTTAATATTAGGGTTATGGTTTATCATGAAGGGTGTGTGAGTTTTGCTTCAATGTGATTATAAAAATCGAAAATAATGTGTTTGTAAAAAAGAATCTTGAGAAGACCACTCAAGAAATATGGAAGAATACATGTGTTCTAAAGTAGGAAGTGATTGAAAGTGAAAAATGCCTATAATTTTGTGATCTTTTTGATGAAATATATATCCTATGATGTGCATAAACTGAAGAAATAGTAATGTACCAGTGTTGAATTAAAATGAACATCAAAATACACATTATGTTCCATATGAATCTTCTTGCATTGAGGTTAAACTGGGTCAGTTACTCTAGATATATTAGGATTTGTATGCAACGTTCACTGAAGTTAGTTTTCAGTACTAAAAACAAAAAAGTATTTCAGGTGGATGAATATTTCTGAGAATAATATTTAGAAAAGATGATCATAAATCCACATACATGAATATGAATGAATTAAGGGAGTGTATATTAAGATACAAATATTTCATATTTTGAAAAATCTGGAGAATGTGTGTATATATATATATATATATATATATATATACACACACACATATATATACATACACACACACACATTAAAAACTAGAAATATATATGCTATTCGAAATTCATCATGAAATATATATCATTCACAGATCTAAAAATATTCATTTTACTGAACATGGATTTATATATAATGTTGTAAAACTAGGAAGCTCACCCATTGGTTATATTTTCAGTTCCAACAGCGTTTAGGAGGAGTGATCTTCTCTCACAATTTGTATCTGCCAAGTCGTTCACCTCACAAGAATGTAGGTGTGGTACCAGGTAGGATTCTATATGTGTTTATTGCTGTTGCATTGGGAGTTTAGTAATTGCTTCATGGAATCCAAGGAGTTCAACTGGGACACAGTGCTGGAGCGAGTTCTCTCAGGCGTGGTGCGTTAGGGTATGCAGGAGAATGCACCAACCAGGCTTCTATCCCACATAACTTGCCCCCTTAAACATAGCAACCTGATTGTAAACATTGCCCTGAAACGTCACCATATAACAAGATGCCTTTGCATAGGAGGGTCTGCTGATTGCACCATGTCAGTCACAAGCCATTTGGAAGCCAATGGCAGATCCACATGGCCCCACCACAGATGTTTTTTCACACACCTGCCAACCACTACTGTAGGACAACTACTCAGCAGGCTCCAACTTATTTTCATGAAACCTAATCAATCAAGGCACTGTCTGGTACACTCATGATCAGCAACAGAATAGCCAATGGTTCTCCAGTGCCACCTGGTCATGGGAAATTGAAAATTTTCATGGTATTTATCTAGCCATTTTTCACGGATGAAGTTGCATGCACTGTGGGTTTCAATTCATTCAGGAACCATTAAATGTTGAGGAAACTCATTTCAATGTAAGTTCTGGAGAAATCTCACAGGCAAGGCTTCCCAAAGAGTGGCCAAAAGGTCACATGAAGCCAGGGCCATTGAGGTCTAAAATGTGATGTCATTGTCTGTTTTGACTCTCAACAATGGCTTCCAAGTCTTTCAGAATAAAATCATGTGATATCCTGGTTGAGATCAGAGTGCCCTGTGGAAAGCTACCCTGGGCCTTCATCTCAGTTTCCAAGGATGACTCTCATGCGTGGCTTCCTCAAATCCCAACACAATTCATAGCAATACTTCTCTGAGGTGAGTTCCAGAACTCAGTCTCTAAGGGGAATCACACCAGAGTTCAAGCCCAGGTGGACCCAGTCATCTCTTCCAACTGCCACACAAATGACCACAATAAAACCGAAATTCTCCCACATGGTCCTCATCTTCTTCCATATTGACACTCATCATAACCTCTGGCTGGAGGTGTCCATGAGGGACGCAGCCCAAGACAGTGTCCAAAATAAGCTCCGTTGCTCCTCATTTGCCTAAATTCAGGGTGGCCTGGACACCCTTCTTTTGTACCAGGAGTGATCAAAAAGGCCTGCCTGTCATACTGCTCCACTTTTCCCATTTGAGGCCTATTGAGTGTCACTTAAAGATACATTATGTGAATTGGAGTGATGAGAAAACCTAAGCACCTACGGGATAGCCTCAGAAGGGCTTTGACAAACTCATCTGACCCAAATGATCCCTATTCTCACTTGATGGAATTCAGGAACCTTACAGAGGAAGGCAGAAGACTTCATCCACAATTACAGCTCTTTTTGCCATTTTTGATTTGGATGCACACATGGGATCTTTCTTTAGATCCATCAGGTGCTGAGAATCTAAGTCAAAGAATCACACTGGGCCAAGAGGCTGATTCAGACACAACTCTTTCCAAATCAATTAAGTAAAGAGCCAAAGGTGAAGCCTATTTATTTCCATTTGAAAACTATTTTCTTCAGGATTCACAAAGGGGTGGTGTGAGACAAAGACTTCCTGACTCTCAGGGCAACAGAACAATAGGTAAGCAAATGGCCCAAAGCAGGGTTTCTCCACTGAGACTTTCCTGGTCAACTGATATCTGAGTTTTCTCAGATGCTCGTCATTTCCTTCAGCTATCCAGAACATTGCCTTGTCACAGAGCTTGGGTGTGGTACATAACTTAGACACAAAACCATGAGCCTATTCTGGAGAGTGTCCAGAATTCTGGAGGAAAACAGCAACTTAAGAAGGTAGCAGGTATTGCCCATTAATAAGGCAATCCACAGTCCATTCCTAAAATGGGCAGGATGAATGCTGGGAAGCTTTCTACTAGACAGGACATATCCATTGATGCATTCTCTTTTCTAATGTCTACAACCACGGACACAGTGTGATACACAGACCCAGAAACACTTGCCTTGTTAAACGACTTACTAAAAACAGTTCACTCCAAACCAAACAAACTGACTTTTCTTCCTATTCTCAGAACATGAGACAAAACCACAAACCCACACCCACACTGACAATGACACCTTCTTCCCCCAAATAGGTATGAGACTATCCAGAGTATCCTCTGACTGGTGGGCCATACTATGTTCCCCCGAAATGTCCTGTCCTGTCTCAGATCTGGTCTCCTTGGCCAACTCTGTGAAGTTGTCAGGAGCCAGGAGTGAGCCACTACCTGCTTTTCCAGGAAAAACCCCTCTTCCAAGCTTTCCAGGCATTTGGCTTCCTCACCTTAGTAGGTACCAAGAAAGACTGATTCTGTCCTTGGTAAATCCAAACAAGTGAGACCACTGGGACTGGGACTGGGACTGGATCTGGGTTCCTGGCGTCCTGGATCCCATGTTCAGAGAGTTACATCAATAAGGAAGTGCTTTGAGGTCATTTCCTTCAGGAACTGAATGAGATCACTGCCTCGGCAACCACTTTGTCCTAAGAGTTTCTTCCAACGGTCCCATGAGATGGAGGCTGCTCCTACTTCCTGTGACACTTTCACAAGTTAGAATGGTATATCAACCATAGGGAACCAGGAACAGCTCTCCACACAGTCTTGGTTTGTCCATCTTCTCTACATTAAGATGAGAGAGGCTGATTCAGAAACATCCCTTCATCCTGACCAGGTTGTTTGCAATGGAAGATAACTTTTGCTCTCTCAGGTCCTTCATACCTGCCTACATCTTCTCCAGTGATCATTTCTGCATGGAGCTTTGAGGTTCTCAGCAGATGGAAGATCCACTACATTCCTGTATTGTAAGATCAACACTGTCCCTGCTCTTCTGTAAACATGTTATTAACACAAACAGTGTATGGTTAGTGTTAATAACATGTTCCATTTGGGTTAGGAATTATTCTGCTGCATGAATAATGGTATTGGAAACTTGTGATTATTTTAAGAATATAGAGATGAAATATATGTATGAAAAAAGAAATCTAAGTAAGATTTGAAGCCCAGAAGGGCATTGGGCCCTTAATTGTGATACTTAGCGTTGAATTACATTCTGCACCGATGTCTCAGATAAATCAATATACAATAGTATAAGACCTTGTACCTTGAATGATTGAATGTAGACGAGAACATCCAGTCAAAAAGGGATACTCGGTAGGATTAAGAAGATAGTTAGTATGTTTAGGAAGAAGAGTGAGTATAGGATTTGGAACAAAAGTTCTTTAGCAATAGGTTATTTATTAGGGTGTGAATGTAAATGTCAGCACATGTGAAGAGTCAGTCACAATGATGAACTGGGGAATATATGTAGGAAAGCAGATAGCAATAGAGACATAATCAAATCAGGCAAAGTATAAAGTGAGGGATAGGATTAGACATTTTCAATTGGGTTGAGTTTGAATATATAATTTTAAGAAGAAACACATATGTAGTCACCAATAGGATTGATATTTGAGAGCATTAGGGAACCTGGACATGGATGTTTTTAGTAATCCATGTTTTCTTTCCATTTGGGCTTTTATACAATCATAAGTGTGACCTTTGCATTTTGTGTCCAGAATATTTCTGTGATTAAATGTATATAAAGATCAGGTGACATGAGTCCACATCCACCATTTCAGGGAGCAATATTTTGAAGACGTATAAATTTGTATTGGGGGTACAAAGAGGTGTACACTGTGTCTATGAATATAGAGATAATGCATGAATAGACCATAGTGTGAATAAATAATATAACTGGTTCCACTTTAAATAATGGATAGAATTGATATCTGAAAAGATATAAGAAATCTTATATTGACATACAATCATTCATTCAAACCAGTTATACATCTAATGGTAATATCAGAGTGATAATTAATATGAATGGTATGTGAGTTTTGCTTCAAAAGTGATTATGAAAATCAAAATTAATGTGTTTGGTATAAAATCTCATGAAAAGACCAGTCAAGAAACTTAGAGGAATACATGTGTTCTGAAGCAGGAAGTGATTGAAAGTGAAACAAATGCCTATAAATTTTTTAACTTGTGGATGAAATGATATATCCTATGATGTCCATAAACTGAAAAAATAATAATGTACCAATATTGAATAAAAATAAACTTCAAAATACACATCATGTCCCGTAGGATTCTACTTGCATTGATGTTAAACTGATTCAGTTACTGTAGAAATATTAGGATTTGTAAGCTCCATTCACTGAAGTTAGTTTTCAGTACTAGGAAATAAATATGTATTTCAGGCGGATGAATATTTCTGAGAATTATCTTGTGAAAAGTTGATTATAAACCACATATAGAAACATGAGTGAATTTACGGAGTGTATAATAAGACATATATATTTCATATTTTGAAAAATCTGGACAGTATATATATATATATATATATATATATATATATATATATATAGATAGATAGATAGATAGATAGACACACACAGACATTATAATGTAGCAATATAAACGCTAATCGAAATTCACCGTGTAATACATATCATCCACATATCCAAAAATATTCATTTTACTGAACATCGATTTATATATAATGTTGTTCATCTAGGAAATTCACCAATAGGTTTAATTTTCATTTCCATCATTATTTAGGGGGAGTGATATCTTATCACAATATGTATCTTTCAAAATCAACGAGCTTACAAAAATGTACTTGTGATAACAGGTAGGATTCTAAATATGCATAAAAAATACATGTGATGAATAGGCTACAGAGAATGGGAGACAGAAATTTACATATGTGTTAACTTTAAAAACTCATGGAGAACTATTACAATGAAAAGTTTACTAGATTTATAACACATACCCTTGATAAAGCAGAAGGGAAGTCCAAGTATACACCATGCCTCCTATGAACGGCCTGTATTTCTATTCTGTTAGGTTTCTTGTTCTCCATCATATTAGGATTAGTAGTCAGAGTCTAGTAGGTTATGGGTTAATGTCAGGGATTCAGTATTTCAAATGGAAAATATGAAAATGAATCTAATGTGTATGCAAATATGTGCTACACAAAAATCATCCCACTCTCATCCAGAACAATGCCTTGACATAACCTTCGCCCCAATTAAGACACAGTTAGTGGAGAAGAGTTAGAAAATCTGTGAAGACGTATGTGGAAATGAAAATGCTCAGGAGTTCACAGCCTTGGAGGCGGTAGAGGAATTTCCAAAAGTATGGGATAGGGTAAATACTCCACAAATATGGAGTTCTGCTGGCCTAATGACTCTTTGAGAAACTGCCTTTGAAGTTGGGACCTTGTAATATATGTTGTTGTCAGGAGCTTCAGCTTCCTTTGTAGTGAGACAATCAAAGCTGGATCTGCATATATGTGACCTGAAGGACATGGTTTCTTATTTTCTAGTGAACATGAGGCAGCAGCTCTGAATTCCCTCATTGTAGGTAAACTGTGGCCACTGGGAGCTAAGTGTCTCCTCGTTTGGACTGAGAAGCCATTTGGTCATCCTCCACTTTTCCTGGTGATTCTTACTGCTGCACTGGGAGTTTGGTATTGGCATCAGTAAATACCATGAGTTCAACGGGGACACAGTGCTGGAGGGAGTACTCTCACGTGTGGTGGGTCAGGGTGTGCAGGAGAATGCCCCAACCAGGCTTCTATTCAACAAAGCTTGCCTCCTTGTCTGCAGCAACCCAATTCTGAACATTGCCCTAAAACCTCTCAATGTAACAAGATGCCTTAACATATAAGGGTCTGCTGGCTGCACCATGTCAGTCACAAAGCATTTGGAAGCCAATGGCAGATCCATGTGGCCCCATCACAGATGTTTTATCATACACCTGCAAACCACTGCTCTAGGCCCACTACTAAGCAGGTTCCAACGTACTGGCACCTTTGTTCTACACCATTTTCATGAAACCCAGTAAATCAAGGCACTGTCTGGTACACTCATGATCAGCAACAGAACATCCAAAGATTCTCCAGTGCCACCTGCTCTTGGGAATTTCAAATATTCCATGGTATTTATCTAGCCATTTTTCAAGGATGAAGTTGGTGTCACTGTGGGTTTCAATTCATTCAGGAACCACTAAATGGTGAGGAAGCTCATTTCAATGAAAGCTCAGGAGAAGTCTCACAGGCAAGTCTTCCCAAAGAGTGGCCAAAAGGTCAAATGAAGCCTGGCTCATTGAGGTCTACAATGTGAGTTCCATGTGTGATTTGACTCTCAAGTATGACTGCCAAGTTTTTCAGAATGAAATCATGTGATATCCTAGCTGAGATTCCCAGTGCTCTGTGGAAAGCCATCCTGAGCCCAAATCTCAGTCTCCAAGGGCAATTCTCATGCGTGGCCTTCTAATATCCCAACAGAATTCATGGTAATACTTCTCTGAGTTCAGTTCCAAAACTCAGTCTCTAAGGGGAATCACACCATAGTTCAAGCCCAGGTTGACCCAGGAATCTCTTCCTACTGCCACACAACTGACCACAATTAATACCAAAACACTCCCACATGGCCCTCATCTTCTTTTATATAGACACTCATCATAACCCCTGTGTTGAGGTTTCCATGAGGGGTGCATACCAAGACAGTGCCCAAAATAATCTCCCTTGCCTCTAATTTGCCTAAAGTCAGGGTGGCCTGGAAACCCTTCCTGTTAACCAGGAATGATCAAATAGGCCTGCCATTAATACTGATCTACTTCTCCAAATAATCACACTGGGAAAATATGCTGATTAAGACACATCTCTTTACAAAGCAATAAAACAAAGAGCCACAGGTGATGCCTATTCATTTCCATTTGAAAACTCTTTTCTTCAGGATTCACAAAGGGGTGGCCTAAGGCAAAGACCTTCTAGATATTCACAGCACCAGAACCATAGGTAAGCAAAATTCCCAAAGCAGGGTTTCTCCACATAGACTTTACTGTTCACACTGATATCTGAGTTTCCTGAGATGCTCCCATTTCCTTCAGCTCTCCAGTACATGGCCATGTCACAGAGCTTGGAGGTGGTACATATCTTGGACAGAAAACCATGAGCCTATTCCGGAGAGTGGCCAGAATTCAGGAATAAAACAGGAAATTAGGAAGTTAGTCATTGCTACCCATCCATAAGGAAAGCTGCAGTCCAATCATGAATCGGGCAGTATGAATTTTGGGAAGCATTATACTAGACAGGACACATTCATTGATGCATTATGTTTTCTAATGTCTACAACTACAAACACAGTGGGATACATAGACATAGAAACACTTGCCTTATCAAACGACTTACTAGAAACAGTCCACTTCAAATCAAACAAACTGCCTTTCCTACCAATTCTCAGAACATGAGACAAAACAACAAACTCACACCCACAACAACATAGGACTTTCTTCCCCCAAGTAGGTATTTGACTCTCCGGAATTTCCTCTGACTGTTGTACCATACTATGTTCCCCCAAAATGCCCTGTACTGTCTCAGAGCTGGAATTTTTGGCCAACTCTTTGAAGTTGTCAGGAGCCAGCTTTGAGCCACTACCTTCTTTCTCAGGGAAGGCCACTCTCCAAAGCTCTCCTGGCATTTGGCCATTCTCAAATCAGTAGGTACCAAGAAAGACTGATTCTGTCCTTGGTAAAACCAAACAAGTGAGCCCACTGGGACTGGGTCTCGGACTGGTTCTGTGTGCCTGGCTTCCGGGATTCCAAGTTCAGAGTGTTCCAAGACCAAGGAAGTGAGATAGGTCACTTCCGTTCGGAACTGAATGAGGTCACTGGTTTGACAACCACTTTGTCCTAACAGTTCCTTCAAAGGGTCCCATGAGATGGAGGCTGCCCCTACTTTCTGTGACACTTTCACAACTTAGAATGGTATACCAACCATAGGCACCCAGGAACAGCTCTCACACAGAACTGGTTTGGTCCATCTTCTCTACATTAAGAAGAGAGAGGCTGATTCACACACATCCCTTCATCCTAACCAGGTTGTTTGCCTTACAAGATGACTTTTGCCCTCTCAGGTCCTTTATAGCTGCCTTCATCTTCCCCAGGGATAATTTCTGCATGGACCTTTGAGGTTCTCAGCGGGTGGAAGATCCCCTATATTCCTGTATATTAAGACCAACTCTGTCCCTGTTCTTCTATAAAGTTAGATTGAGGGAACAATGTATGATTAGGGTTAATAACATGTTCAATTTGAGTTAGGAATCATTCTGCTGGATGAATAATGGTATTGGGAAACTGGGATACTTATAAGAATATAGATGTGAAATATAAGTATGAAAACAGAAATCTAGGTAAGATTTTAAGCCCAGAAGGGCATTGGGTCCTTGATTGGAATACTTAGCATTGAATTTCGTTCGCACAGATGTCTCAGATAAATCAATATACAATGGCATATCACCTTGTACCCTGGGTGATTGAATGTAGAAGAGTTCATCCAGTCAAAAAGGGATAGTTGCTAGGATTAGGAAGATAGTCGGTCTGTTTCGGAAGAAGAGTGAGTATAGGATTTGGACCAAAAGTTCAATAGCCCTAGGTTTTCGGTTAGAGAGTGAATGTAAATTTCAGCACATGTGGAGAGTCAGTCACAATGATGAACTGGGAAAATTATGTAGGAAATCAGATATCAATACACACATTATGAAACCAGGCAAAGTATAAAGTGAATGATAGGATTAGACATTATCAATAAGGTTGAGTTTCAATATATAATCTTAGGAAGAAACAAATATGTAGTCACCAATATGATTGACATTGGAGAGCATTAGGCAACCTGGACATGGATGTTTTTAGTAATCCAGGATCACTTTCCATCTAGGATTTGCTACAATCAGAAGTGTGACCTTTGCATTTTGTGATCAGAATATTACTGTGATAAAATGTATATGTAGATCAGGTGACATGAGTATTTCTTCTAACATTTCTTGGAGCAATATTTTGAAGAGATATAACTTAGTATTGGGGGTACACAGAGTTGTACCCTGTGTCTATGAATGTAGAAGAAATGCATGAATTGACAATACTGTGAATAAATAATATACTGTTTCCACTTTAAATCATGGATTGAATTGATATCTGAAAATACGTAAGAAATCTTATATTGATATACAATCATTCATTCCAACGAGTTATACATCTAATGGTAATATTAGGGTTATGTTTTATCATGAAGGGTGTGTGAGTTTAGCTTCAAAAGTTATTATGGAAATGGAAAATAATGTGTTTGGAAAGAAATCTCATAAAAAGATGAGTCAAGAAATATAGAGGAATTCATATGTTCTGAAGCAGGATTTGATGGTAAGTATAAAAAAAGCCTATAAATTTCCTAACTTGTGGATGAAATATATATCCTATGATGTGCAAAAACTGAAAAAATAGTAATGCACCAGTGTTGAATGAAAATGAACCTCAAAATACACATCATATCCCATAGGAATCTACTTGCATTGATGCTAAACTGGGTCAGTTACTGTAGAAATATTATGATTTGTATGCACTATTCACTGAAGTTAGTTTTCAGTACTAGGAAACAAATACGTATTTCAAGTGGATGAATTTTTATGAGAATAATCTTGTGAAATGTTGACTATAAATTTACATATATGAACACGAATGAATTTAGGGAGTGTATAATAAGAAACATATATTTCATATTTTGAAAAATCTTGAGAGTGTATATATATATATATATAGATGTGTGTGTGTGTGCATTTATGTATATATATATATATATATACACACACACACACACACACACACACACACACACACACACAGACACTAAAATGTATCAATATGCATGCCAATCGAAATTCACTATGAAACATATATCATCCACAGATCCAAAAATAATCATTTTACTGAACATGGATTTATGTATAATATTGTTCAACTAGGAAGTTCACCCATAGGTTGAATTTTAAGTTCCAACAGCGTTTAGGAGGAGTGATCTCTTCCCATGATTTGTATCTCCCAAGACAGCCAAACTCACAAGGATGTACGTGTGATACCAGTTATGTTTCTATATTTGCATATAAAAATACATGTGCTGAACAGGCTACAGAGAAAGGGAGAAAGGAATTCACATATTTGTTAACTTTAAAAACACATGGAGATCTATTTCAATTAAAAATTGACTAGATTTATAACACCTATACTTTATCATGCAAAAGGAAAGTCCAACTATACACCATGCCTTCTCTGAACTGCTTTCATTTCCATTCTGTTTGGTTATTTTTGTCCATCATTTTAGGATTAGTAGTCAGAGTCTATTAGGGTATGGGTTAGTGTCAGGAATTCAGTAATTCGAATGGAAAATAGGAAAATGAATCCAATGTGTATGCAAATATGTGCTACACAAAAATATTCCCACTCTCATCCAGAACATTGCCTTTACATTACCTTTGCCCCAAATAAGACACGATTAGAGAAGAAGAGTTAGGAAATCTGTGAATACATATCTGAAATGGAAAATATTCAGGAGTTCACAATATTGGATGTGGTAGAGGAGTTTCCAAAAGTAAGGGACAGGGTAAACACTTCACAAACATGTAGCTCATTGAGCCTAAAGACTCTTGAGAAACTGCCTCTGAGGTTGGGCACTTGAAATATATGTTGTTGTCAGGAATTTTAGCATCCTTTCTAGTGAGACCAACAAAGCTGGGTCTGATCTCTGTGACCTGGAGGATATGTTTTTTTTTTTTTTATTTTCCAATGAACATGAGGAAGCAGTGCTGAATTCTCTCTTTGTAGGTAAACTGTGGCCACTGGGGTCTAAGTGTCTCCCCATGTGGACTGTGAAGCCATTTGATCATCTTCCACTTTTCAAGGTGTTTCTTGCTTCTGCATGGTGAATTTGGTATTTGCTTCAGGAAATACAAGGAGTTCAACAGGTACCAGTTATGGAGGGAGTTCTGTCACGTGTGGTGGGTCAAGGTCTGCAGGAAAATGCACCAACCAGGCTTCGACCCCACATAGCTTGCCCGCTTGTCCATAGCAATCTGATTCTGAACATTGCCCTGAAACCTCTCCATATAACAAGATGCTTTTATATATAAGGGTCTGCTGACATCACCATGTCTGTCTCAAGCCATTTGGAATCCAAGGGCAGATCCACATGGTACCACCACAGATGTTTTATCACATACCTGCACACCACTGCTCTAGGCCCACTACTCAGCAGTCTCCAACTTACAGGGATCTCTTTTCTACACTGTTTTCATGAAACCAAGTAAATCCAAGCACAGTCTGGTACACTCATGATCAGCAACAAGTCATCCAAAGTTTCTCCATTGCCACCTGGTCATGGAAATTTCAAAAAATCCATGGTATGTACATAGCTATTTTTCAAAGATGAAGTTGGAGGCACTGTGGGTTTCAATTTATTTAGGAAACATTAAATGGTGAGGTAGCTCATTTCAAAGAAATCTCTGGAGAACTCTCACAGGCAAGGCTTCCCAAAGAGTGGCCAATATTTCACATGAATCCAGGCCCATTGAGGTCTAAAATGTGAGGTCCATGTGTGTTTTGACTCTCAATTATGGCTGCCAAGACTTTCAGAATAAAATCACGTGAAATCCTGGCTGAGATTCCCAGTGCTCTGTGGAAGCCACCTTGGCCTAGATCTCAGATTTCAGGGTGACTCTCATGTGTTGCCTCCTAAAATCCCAACACAATTCATGGCAATACTTCTCGGAGGACAGTTCCAGAATTCAGTCTCTAAGGGGAATAACACCAGAGTTCAAGCCCAGGTGAACTAAGTCATCTCTTTCAACCGCCACACAAATGACCAGAATTAAACCCAAAACACTCCCACATGGCCCTCAACATCCTCCATATAGACACTTATCATAACCTCTGGCTGGAAATTTCCATGAGGGGTGCAGACAAAGAAAGTATCCAAATAAGTTCCCTTGCCCCTCATTTGCCTAAAGTCAGGGTGGCCTGGACACCCTTCCTGAGAACCAAGAGTGATTAAATAGGCCTGCACTTAATACTGCTCTGCATCTCCAATTTGGGGCCTACTTACTTTCAGGTATAGATTCTTTATGTGATTTGGAGTCATGAGAAAAGCCAAGCACCTCTGGGCTAGTCTCTGCAGGGTTTGAAGAACTCATTTGACCCAAATTATCCCTATTCTCACTTGATGGATTTCAGGAACCTAACAGAGGAAAGCAAAAGACTTAATCCACAATGACTGCTCATTTGGCCATTTTGGTTTTGGATGCACACATGGTATCTTTCTTTAGATCCATCAGGTGCTAAGAATCTAAGCCACAGCCTCACATAGGGTCATGAGGCTGATTCAGACACATCCCTTTCCAAAGCAATCAAGCAAAGAGCCACAGGTGATGCCCATTCATTTGCATTTGACAACTCATTTCTTCAGGCTTCACAAAGGGGTGGTCTGAGGCAAAAAGCTTCCTGAAATTCAGGGCAACAGAACAATAGGTAAGCAAATGGCCCAAAGCAGGATTTCTCCACTGAGACTTTCCTGGTCACACTGATATCTGAGTTTTCTGAGATGCTCGCCATTCCCTTTAGCTATCCAGTACATGGCCATGTCACAGAGCTTGGAGGTGGTATATATATTGGACACATAACCATGAGCCTATTCTGGAGAGTGGAGTGGATTCAGGAACAAAATATAATCTTAGGAAGATAGTAGGTGTTGCCCATTCATAAGGCAAGCCGCAGTCCATTCATAAATTGGCAGGATGAATGTTGGGAAGATTTCTACTAGACAGGAGACATCCATTGATGCATTCTCTTTTCTAATGTCTAGAACCACGGACACAGTGGGATACACAGACTTAGAAACACTCGCCTTTTCAAAAGACTTATTAGAAACAATTCACTTCAAACCAAAAAACCGCCTTTATTACCTATTCTCAGAACATGAGACAAAACCACAAACCAACACCCACATCCACAAAGACACCTTCTTCCCCCAAGTCAGTCTGTGACTATCCATAGTGTCCTGTGATTGGTGGGCCATACTATGTTACCCCGAAATGGCCTGTCCTGTCTCAGATCTGGTCTCCTTGGTCAACACTGTGAAGTTCTCAGGAGCCAGCGGTGATCCACTAACTGCTTTCTCAGGAAAGGCCACTCTTCAGAGCTTTCCTGGCATTTGGGCATCCTCACCTCCATAGGTACCAACAAAGACTGACTCTGTCCTTGGTAAATCTGAACAATTGAAACCACTGCGACTGGGACTGGGACTGAGACTGAATTTGGGTGCCTGGCTTCCTGGATCCCAAGTTCAGAGAGTTCCATCACAAAGGATGTTAGGTGAGGTCACTTCCTTTAAGATCTGAATGAGGTCACTGCCTTGGCAACCACTTTGTCCTAACAGTTGCTTCAAAGTGTCCCATAAAATGGAGGCTGCCCCTACATCCTGTGACACTTTCACAAGTTAGAATGGTATATCAACCATAGGCACCCGGGAAGTGCTCTCCACACTGGCCTAGTTTGGTCCTTCTTCTCCATATTAAGAAGAGAGAGGCTGATTCAGACACATCCCTTCATCCTGACCAGGTTGTTTTCAATGGAAGATGACTTTTGCTCTCTCAGTTCGTACATATGTGCCTACAACTTCTCCAGGGATCATTTTTGCGTGGACCTTTGAGTTTCTCAGCAGTTGGAAGAAACCGTAAATTCCTGTATTGTAAGACCAACTCTGTCCCTGCTCTTCTGTAAAGTTAGATTGAGGGAAGAGTGTATGGTTAGGGTTAATAACAGTTTCGATTGGGGTTAGGAATCATTCTGCTGGATGAATAATGGTATGGCGAACCTTCGATATTTTCAAGAATATATAGGTGAAATATAAGCACGAAAACAGAAATAAAGGTAATATTTGAAGCCCAGAAGGGTGTTGGGCCCTTGATTGCAATATTTAGCATTGATTTATTTTCTGCACAGATGTCTCAGATAAATCAATATACAAATGCATAGGACCTTGTACTTTGGATTATTTATTGTCAAAGAGAACTTCCAGTCATAAAGGGATAGTCGGGGGGCTGGGGGTGTGGCTCAAGTGGTAGCGCGCTCGCCTGGCATGCGTGCGGCCCGAGTTCGATCCTCAGCACCACGTACAAACAAAGATGTTGTGTCTGCCAAGTACTAAAAAAAATAAATGTTAAAAAATTCTCTCTCTCTCTCCCTCTCTCTCTAACTCTTTCTTTAAGAAAAAAAATTTAAAAAAAAAGAATAGTCGGTAGGATTAGGACGATAGTCGGTAAGTTTAGAACGGAGAGTGAGTATAGGATTTGCACCAAAAGTTCTTTAGCTATGGGGTTTCGGGTATAGAGTGAATGTAAATGTCAGCACATGTGAAGAGTCAGTCACAATGATGAAACGGGGAAAATATGTAGGAAAGCAGATTTCAATAGAGACATTAGGAAATCTGGCAAAGTATATTCGGTAATGAAAATTTAGTAAAATAGGTAAATGTCACTTCCCGTTTTTCTGTATGCTTAACAAAACACTTTTGAAATCTTGAGAACTGTTTGCTAATCTTGTTCCCAGAATGTGCTGTCCCCAACTGCCAACCTGCAGAATGTACTCATTCACCCGGTTGCACGCAAACTGCTAACTCGCCCAGACCAAACAATAAAGTTCCCTCTCTGCCCTCTCCAAGCAAAGTATATAAGCTCTGCTTAAGCTGTTCTCAGGGCTCTCTGCTCTATTCAAGTGAGCTCTGAGCCCCAGCATGCTGGACCCCCAATAAACCCTTTGCTTTTGCATGAGACAGTCTTTTGGTGGTCTCTTCACCCGATGCTCGTCTGACCTTTACATATGGAGGTTCCACTGAGATCCGGCAGCGGCGAACGAGAGACCCCAACAGGCTCCTCTTGGGGTATGTATGGTGCCTCTTTCTGGTTTCAGGTTTCACGTTAGGGCTTCGCAAAATGGCTGTCAATGAAGAGTGTGAGCTCTCTCCGAAGGTGGCTGACATACGTGTCACAGAGCCACAGGCCACATCCCTGGGGGATGCTCCAGAGTAAATTCTGAACCTGCTTGGAATGCCTGTCCGTGCCTTGAACTCATCCATGCCTGGCTCTCTGACCAGATAACAGTGCTCTCTGAAACATTAGTGACACCTAATAAATATTGGCCTTCCCAGGCCAGACAACGACCCTCTCTGAGTCTCTAATGGTCCTCATAATTTCTGATGTTGGGGCCAGCAAAAAAAATGTAAACTACCATCAGTGTGATGCTTTCAAAGTTCTGTTATCTGTAACCCCCTTTTTGTGTAACTTTCTGGGCTATATAGCTGGGCTGTAGGAAAGGTGGTGTTGCTGTCTTGTTCCCGCCATTTTTGGAGGGAGAAGCAGCCTGGCCAGTTTTAATAATAAGCCTGCCTTAATTTGATTTTAATTGGAGTCACTGGTCTTTTCTTGCATCCTATTCCAACATTTTGGAGTTCCCCAGTGAGATGACCCTGCCCGACCAGATCACAAGACCAGAGTGCTGAAAATTCTGAAGCTGGCCTTCCCTCCAGGGCTACGGGCTGGGGAGCCACTCTAGGGGGTGCACAACTTGAGATGTTCCAAGGCCTTGGAGTGAGCCGTCGGTCTGGGGAGCACTGCAGTGAACCACCACACTGAAACTATTAGCAAGTACCTGGTGGAGGAGGCCTCCATAGGTAAGTGGCACCTTGATAACATCTTATATCTGGTTAAGGGAGATCTCTTCTAATGACAGAGAGGTGGCCTGGGGAGGCTCACATTCACTTCTGTCCAGGATAGTAATGAGAATCGTTCTGTCCTCTGTTCCGTTCTGTAGGGAATTCCTCTGGAAGGTTAGAGAGGTGCCGAGGGACACGCATGCGCTCCTACCCCAGAGCTTTAGCAAGACGTTGAATTGCTCATCTGTTTTTCTGTTTTGGCACCGGGATTCTGTTTTTTTTTTTTTGTGTGTGTGTGTGTGTATGTGTGTTTTGTTCTGTGTTCTATATGTTTTTTGTTTGTTTGTTTTTGTGCGTTTTGTTTTGTGATTTCTGTGATAAAATCTTAAGGATATTGAACGTGAAAATGGGTAACAAAGCAAGTAAGCCTGACACCCCTTTGGACTGTGTTTTAAGGAACTGTGATGAACTTTACCACCATTTGTTAAGCAGAATGAGAGAAGCCCCTAGCTGGCTGCCTGGAGCACACCCAGTGCAGATGGTAATGCCTGCTGGGGAATGAAGAACTGAGTATCTCCCAGCATCTGCCGAAGCCCTGTTGCTTCAGGGAATTCCCTCCTTCGTTCCCTGCACTGCAAGGATAATGCCACCTCTGTCTTCTTAAAAAAAGAGAAAAACAAAAAGGGGACACTAAATGCAGTAAAGTCGCCATGGAGACACTTTATTTTATATTTCAGGTTGCTCCTCTGTGAAAACATTTGGTCCCCTTGTGGGGACATCTGTGGTGCCACTGGAGAAGGAGATTTTTCTCTTATTTGCTCTGTTTTAAAGGGTTCTGTCTGTCAGCCATTGTCTGGAGTTCATTTCTGTCTGTCTTGTGCCTTTTTTCTAGCCCTTTAAGACATGTGCAATAATGTGTTAATATTATAAATTGTTTCTTGGAAATGATCTTAGCTGAATGTGTGTCTAAATGATGATGTTTCATTGTACCAATCTGGTATCTGAATGGGTTTTTGAAGCATTCCACAATCTTGCAGTTAAAAGTCGGGTTTAGGTATTTGTTTAGTTCATGGTTTCAGATAATTCATGCCAGAGAACTTAAATACTTAGGATGGAAAACTAAAGAACTCTACTTCCAAGTTGGCAAGTAACTTCCCAATCATTCAGTCTTTTTTTCACCAATTTTAAATTAGGTAGCCTCGGAAAATGTCACTGTGTGTACCAGTGCATTAATTTGGACAAGGATACTAAATCATAGTATGATATCTGTTGACAAAACAACTTGTAAATATATAAAATTTTGTGAATTGTATCTTAAACTTGTATCATAATTTTCAACATCCTAACATGAAAATTATGGTTAAAATACCTTAGGCCTAAGGTTTCTGCTCAGAATAGCCTTTTTTTCCTTCTTCTTCCAGACCTCAGCCAGGACTTATTTTGAAATGCAAATGAAAGAAGCCTGTAAGCTTAGTAGGAGACTTATTTGAGGCCTAAGGGAAAAAAAAAGGTAAATTGTATGGTATTTACTAATTACTGGCCAGTCATTTTTCTAGGACTCATAATTTTTTCCTTAGGTTCTTTATTTATTTTTTGAGCTCATGATTTTGCTCCTACAGACCTAGGTTAATGTTTTTCTGATCAGTAATATCTTTGACCAACTGTGGAATTTTTAAATCATTGCAATGGAGATTTCACCTGTGAAAAGCTACAAGGCCTTCACTTTTATTATGTGTGCACAATTTGTTATGTGTTGTATGTCTATATATATATATATATATATATATATATACATATGTCTATATATCATATATATGATACACAAATTAACATATATAAGGAGCACTCATATTAAAAAGAACTCATAAAAACAATTTTAAAAAGTGGATCCAAAGATCTTTAATTCACGTGATTTAAATGTTTCAATTTAAATTGGGTAAACAGATAAATATAAATGTCTTTAAATTTAAGCTTACAAGTTTTTCTAGGTGTTCAAAAATCTAATAAACTATTAATGTCTACAAAAGGTCTAATATGCCTTTGTTCCAGGACTTTTCTTTCAATCAAAAAAATGGTGTACAGTGTTCAAAAAATTTGTCTAATATTTTGATAAATAAGTAAAGTAAATTTGATATGGGATTACTCATTCATGAGTACTTTTGTTTGATATCTGATTGATATTCTAAGGTCTGTATAAGTTTGTACTAAAGTCTGTATAAGATTGTAAAAATCAGTCATGTGTAAAAGAGACAAAAATTTCTTAAACATAAGTTTACCCATAACATTAAGTTTATTAAGATTTTAATTTTCTAGAGCAAGCAATCATAAAAATTAAACAAATGTTTAAATAAGAACTGTTATTTTAGAGCACTGTACTACCATTTCTTTAAAAGCTAAACTTGGTTAATGTAGAAACTTCAATGCAATTGTGATGCTATTAATGTGCTCATATTTTCCAGTTATACAACTCTATAAGGTAGAAACTTTAAAAGAGCATTATATCAAGCAGGTGTTCTGAAGTTGTATGGTAAATAAAATATATATTGGGGATTTATTTACCTGTTATCAATAATATATGTAAAGTTTTATGTTACTTTTTACATTGTGGAACAATTTAAATGTATTTTTAAGTTAATGAGACCCTAATCTATGTAAAGGTTAAAATCTTTCAGCCGTACTTTAATTCATGTTTTAAATGTGATATCATATGGTGTGAGCTAATGTTCATGTGACCTCAAACAATTCATGTAAACTTTGTAAAATGATATTTAAAAAAAAGATCAGCTTGAGAACTAAAGCATTTAAGATTTATAGGGAGCCCTGCTTACCTGAGATAAGACTCTGTGTCCCATCTTACTACATGTGAGAATGACTACGAAAGCAGTAGGTCAGATTTTATTTCATTTAAAGTTATGTTCAAATTTTTTTTTCTGTCAAGATTACTAGGATCTCAAAAAGGTGATATAATATATAACTCACCAAAAAATTCAGGGTAGCTATTACATGAACTAAGTATTTTTATTCTTGTTAAAAAAATTTATTTTTTAATTTCTTTATAAGTGATCTAAAGATTCCCTGTTGGTGTTTTACAGAAGTGTTGCTTTAAGAACACAACATGGGTTAATTTAAGAAAATAAGTCATCAACTACAAGACAGACAGAATAATAAGATCCCAATTAATAAAATATAAATAATTATAAACTTATAGACATTAAAGTGCAGTACTCTTAATATATGGCTGTTAAAATTTATTTGCTGGTTGTTTCAGATTAGGATTGAAAATTAAAGTTAAATGAAAAGGGCCAAAAAAAACAATATTTGACTCTTGCCCTTTGAGTCAGTCTGAATCCAGGGAACAGGGGACTTCTCTATGAGCTTTGCAACTCTGGGCCACATAACCTCCCGATCAGGGAGATTAATGAGACCACTGGAGAACAGAAAGCCAATCAGTGCATTTGCTACAAAGAGGAGAGTCATCAGGAAAGGGAGACATCCCTGATGCTTCTGAGGGAAGCCACATGGTCAAGCAAGACCTGAACCCACCTAGCTCAAATTGCACTAGCAGAACTGAGAAGCTGCTCTCAACTTTCCCAAGGAATGACTCCCATAAAAGCTCAGCTGACTGCTAACAATAGATAGAAACAAAAGTCATTTGACTGCTTCATCTTAAACACTTAGCAAAGACAGTTAAAACCAAAATACAGCCATTCCTGGGCATTTTAAATAATAATAATAATAATAATAATAATAATAATAATAATAATAATAATATTTTAAGGTATACACTTTATGTTAGCCTCCCAAAATAAGTAAAACTGTTGGCTACAAAGACTATCAAGAGGAGCTGCCAGAGGCAGAAGTTTTTAGTTTAAGGCCTACAGATATTCCTAACCTACACATGTAGGCTTGGTGTTTGCTAGTACGATTATCCAGCCCTGAGTAACAGAATTAAATGTTTCTCTATTAGACACAGAGGTCATACTAGTGAAAGGATTTTGCAAAATCAGATGACATTAAATTATTAAACTGTATATTATGGGGAGGGACAACTGTAACACTAAAAGTTAAATATTAAGTTGACAGTCCTGATAATTGGGGATATTAAAGACTGGTGAGGGTACTTCATACAGTGACATGATCCAGCTACTGCAACATTTATTCAATACTCATGTTTTTTGTTTCTCTCATAGAAGAACCCATCCCCAGATGACTTTACAACCTGTTCTTCCTCAACAAGACTTCAAAAAGAACTGACTTCTAAAAGGCAACTAATATTCCTCAACTGACTTCAAAAAGGCAACTCATGTCTCTCACGCCATGCACACTCATGTCACCCTCTCTCAGCTGAGAAGAAGGCAAAATGAGAGACGACTCTCCACTTACACCAATGGAGCCCAAAATAAATAGACTATCAATATAAGTAATTAATTAAGTCAGGTAATATCAGGGAGACTGGTTTTCGGTGAGTTCTAAAAATTTGGAGACTGTTAACTGAGGGATTAAAATTTCCTCAGTGTTTTTCCACTAACCTATCAAGGATTACAAAGGGACACATAAGAAAAGGGGGGAATGATAGACCCAACCTTATCTTTGATTAAAATTGGGAGCCATCTTGCAACAAAGCCATGAAAAAATCATTTTGGCTTTACTGTAAATTACTGCAAATTCTGAACCTGCTTGGAATGACTGCCCGTGCCTTAAACTCACCCGTGCATGGCTCTCTGACCAGATAGCAGCCCTCTCTGAAACTTTGTCACACCTCATAAATATTGGCCTTCTGTGGCCAGACAATGACCCTCTCTGAGGCTCTAATGGTCCTCATAAATTTTGATGTTGGGGCTAGCAAAAAAAAAATGTAAACTCCCATTAGTGTGATGCTTGTCAGAGTTCTGTTATCTGTTACCCCATTTTTGTGTAACTTTCTGGGCTGCAAACCTGGGCTGTAGTAAAGGTGGGGTTGCTCTCTTGCTCTCGCAATCTTTGGAGGGAGAGGCAGCCCAGCCAGTGGAAATAATAAGCTTACTTTAATTTGATTTTAACTGGAGTCAGTGTTCTTTTCTTACATCCTGGTCTAAGAGGTAAACACTCCACAAACATAGAGCTCTGCCGGCCTAAAGACTTCTTGAGAAACTGCCTCTGAGGTTGGGTACTTTAAATATATTTTGTTGTCAGAAGGTTTAGCTTCTTTTTTATTGAGACCATCAAAGCTGGGTCTGCATCTATGTGAATGGAGAGCATGCTTTCTTATTTTCCAATGAACATGAGGCAGCAGTGCTGAATTCTCTCTTGGTAGGTAAACTGTGGCCACTGGGGGCTAAGTGTCTCCCCGTGTGGACTGTGAAGCCATTTGATCATCCTCCATTTTTGTGGTGTTTCTTGGTGCTGCAATGGGAGTTTGGTATTTGCTTCACGAAATACAAGGAGTTCAACTGGGACACAGTGCTGGAGGGAGTTCTTTCACATGTGGTGGGTCAGGAAATGCAGGAGAATGCACCAACCAGGCTTCTATTTCACACAGCTTTTTCCTTGACCATACCAACCTGATTCTGAACATTGCCTTGAAACCTCTCCATATAATAAGATGCCTTTACATATAAGGTTCTGCTGGATGCACCATGGCAGCCAAAAGGCATTTGGAAGTCAATTGGAAATCCACACGGCCCCACCTCAGATATTTTATCACACACCTGCACACCACTGCTCTGGGCCCACTACTCAGCATTCTCAACTTACTGGCATCTCTGTTCTTCACCATTATCATGAAATCCAGTCAATCAAGGCACTGTCTGGTACACTCATGATGAGCAACAGGAGATCCAAAGGTTCTCCAGTGCCACCTGGTCATGGGAGTTTCAAAAATTTCAGGGTATTTATCTAGCCACTTTTCAAGGATGAAGTTGGAGAAACTGTGGGTTTCAATTCATTCAGGAACCATTTAATGTTGAGGAACCTCATTTCAATGAATGCTCTGGAGAACTCTCAAAGGCAAGGCTTCCCAAAGAGTAGCCAAATAGTCACATGAAGCCCAGCCCATTGAGGTCTACAATGTGAGGTCCATGTGTGTTTTGACTCTCAACTATGCCTGTCAAGTCTTTCAGAATAAAATCATGTGATATCCTGGCTGAGATTCCAAGTGATCAGTCGAAAGCCACCCTTGGCCTAGATTTCAGTTTCCAATGGCGACTCTCATGCGTGGCCTTCTAAAATCGCAACACAATTCATGACAATACTTCTCTGATGTCAGTTCCAGAACTCAGTCTCTAAGGTGAATCATACCAAAGTTCTAGCCCTGGTGGATCCAGTCATTTCTTCCAACCACTACACAAATGAACACAATTAAAACCAAAACACTCCCACATGGTCCTCACCTTCTTCCATATAGACACTCATTATAACCTCTGGCTGGAGGTTTCCATGAGGGGCGCAGCACAAGACAGTATCCAAAACAAGCTCCCTTATCCCTTATTTGCTTAAAGTCAGCTGGGCCTGGACACCATTCCTGTGAACCAGGAGTGATAAAATAAGCCTGGCCTTAATACTGCTCTGCTTCTCCAATTTGAGGCCTACTGACTGTCAGGTATAGATTCTTAATGTGATTTAAAGTAATGAAAAAACCCAAGTTCATATGGGCTAGCCTCTGCAGGGCTTTGAAGAACTCATTTGACCCAAAGGATCCCTAGTCTCATTTGATGGAGATCAGAAACCTATCAGAGTAAGGCAAGATACTTCATACACAATTACTGATATTTTTGCCATTTTGGTTTTGGAAGCACACATGGGATCTTTCTTTAGATCCATCAGGTGCTGAGAATCTAAGCCACTGCCTCACACAGGGCCAAGTGGCTGATTCAGACACATCCCTTTCCAAAGCAATTAAGCAAAGATACACAGGTGATGCCCATTCATTTCCATTTGAAAACAGTTTTCTTCAGGCTTCACAAATTGGTGGCCTGAGGCAGAGACCTTCCTGACTCTCAGAGGAACAGAAAAATAGGTAAGCAAAAGGCCCAAAGCAGGGTTTCTCTACTGAGACTTTCTTTGTCACACTGATATCTGAGGTTTCTGAGATGCTTGCTATTCCCTTCAGCTATCCAGTATATGGCAATGTCACAGAGCTTGGAGGTGGTACATATCTTGGACACAAAACCATGAGCCTACTCTGGAGAGTGGCCAGAATTCAGGAAGAAAACAGGAACTTCGGAAGATAGTAGGTGTTGCCCGTCCCTAAAGCAACCTGCAGTCCACTCATAAATTGGGCAGGATGAATGTTGGCAAGCTTTCTACTAGACAGGACACATCCATTGATGCATTATCTTTTATAATGTCTACAACCACGGACACAGTGGGATACACAGGCATACAAACAATCACCTTGTCAAATGACTTACTATAAACAGTCCACTCTAAAGCAAACAAACCGCCTTTCTTACCTATTCTCAGAACATGAGACATAACCACAAAATCACAATCACACCCACAACGACACCTCCTTTATTCAAGTAGGTCTGTGACTAATTGGAATGTACTCTGAATGATGGGCCATACTATGTTTCCTTGAAATGGCCTGTCCTTCTCAGATCTGGTCACCTTGGCCAACACTGTGAAGTTTTCAGGAGCCAGTGGTGAGCCACTACCTGCTTTCTCAGGAAATTCCCCTTTTTAGAGCTCTCTTGGCATTTGGCAATCCTCACATCAGTAGGTACCAAGGAAGACTTACTCTGTCCTTGGTTATTCCAAACAACTGAGCCCACTGGGTAAGAAACTGGGACTGACTCTGGGTGCCTGGCTTCCTGGATCCCAAGTTCAGAGAGATCCGTCATCAAGGAAGAGAGGTAGGTCACCTCATTCAGGAACTTAATGAGGTTACTGCCGTGGCAACCACTTTGTCCTAACAATTGCTTTCAAGGGTCCCATGAGATGGTGGCTGCCCCTACCTCCTGTGACACTTTCACAAGTTAGAATGGTATATCAACCATTGGCACCTGGGAACAGCTCTCCACACAGGCCTGGTTTGGTCCATCTTCTCTACATTAAGAAGAGAGAAGCTGTTTCAGACACAACCCTTCATCCTGACCAGGTTGTTTGCCATGGAGGATGACTTTTGGTCTCTTAGGTCCTCCATAGCTGCTTACAACTTCTCCAGGAATCATTTCTGCATGGACCTTTGAGTTTCTCAGCATGTGGAAGATCCCCTATATTCCTGTATTGTAAGAACAACTCTATCCCTGCTCTTCTGTAAAGTTAAATTGACTGAACAGTGTATGGTTAGGTTAACTAACAGGTTCGATTTGGATTAGGAATCTTTTTGCGGGATGAATAATGGTATTGGGAAACTGCGATATTTACAAGAATATATAGGTGAATTATAAGTATGAAAACAGAAATCTAGCTAAGATTTGAAGCCCAAAAGGGCATTGGGCCCTTGATTGGGATACGTAGCTTTGAATTATGTTCTGCACTGATGTGTCAGGTAAATCGATATACAATGGCTTAGGTCAGTGTACCATGGATGATTAAATGTAGAAGAGAACTTCCAGTCAAAAGGGATAGTCGGTAGGATTCGGAAGATTCTCGGTAGGTTTAGAAAGAAGAGTGAGTATAGGATTTGGACCAAATGTTGTTTAGCAATAGGGTTTCTGGTAGACAGTGAATGTTAATGTCAGCACAAGTGAAGAGACAGTCACAATGATGAACTGGGGAAAATAGTTAGGAAAGCTGATATCAATAGAAACATTACAAAATCAGGCAAAGTATAAAGTGAGTGATAGGATTAGATATTTTCAACAGGGTTGAGTTTGAATATATAATCTTAGAAAGAAACAAATGTGTAGTGACCAATAGGATTGACATTTGACAGCATTAGGCAACCTGGACATGGATGTTTAGTAATCCATGCTCACTTTTCATTTAGTCTTTGCTACAATCTTAAGTGTGACCTTTGCTTTTTTTGTCCAGAATATTACTGTGATAAAACGTATATGTAGATCAGGTGACATGACTATTTTTCCACCATTTCTGGCAGCAACATATTCAAGACGTATAAATTAGTAATGGGGGTAAAAAGAGGTGTACCCTTTGTCTGTGCATATAGAGATAATGCATGAATAGACCATACTGTGAATAAATAATATATCTGGTTCCGACTTAAATAATGGATTGAAATTATATGTGAAAAAATACAAGAAATCTTATATTGACATACAAACATTCATTCCAACCAGTTACATATCTAATGGCCACATTAAGGTTATGGTTTATCATGAAGGGTGTGTGAGTTTTGCTTCAAAAGTGATTATGGAAATCTAAAATAATGTGTTTGGAAAGAAGTCTCATGAAAAGACCATGAAACCTGGAGGAATACATGTTTTATGAAGCAGGAAGTGATTGTGAAACAAATGCGTATAAATTTGTGAACTTGTGGATGAAATATATATATCCTATGATTTGTAAAAATTGAAGAAATAGTAATGTACCAGTGTTGAATGAAAATAAACGTCAGAATACACATCATGTCCCATACGAATCTACTTGATTGATGTTAATCTGGGTTAGTTACTGTACAAATATTAGGATTTGTAAGCAACATTTACTGAAGTTAGTTTTCAGAACTATGAAACAAATGTGTATTTCAGGAGGATGAATATTTCTGAGAATAATTTTGTGAAAAGTTTATTATTAATCCACATTTTTGAACATGAATGAATTTAGGGAGTGTATTTAAGATACATACATTTCATATTTTAAAAATCAGGACAGTATATATATATATATATATATATATATATATATATATATTCATAATTATATATATGTGTATATACATATATATGTATATATATATATATATATATATATATATATATATATATATATATATACACACACACACACACAAAACACACACACAGACATTAAAATGTAGGAATATATACGCAAATCGAAGTTCATCATAAAATATATAGCATCCACAGATGCAAAAATATTTATTTTACTGAACAAGGATTTATGTATAATGTTGTTCTACTAGGAAGCTCACCCATAGTTTGAATTTTCAGTTCCAACAGCGTTTAGAGGAGTGATCTCTTCTCACAACTTGTATCTGCCAAGTCAGTCACCTCACAAAAATGAACGTGTGATACCAGGTAGGATTCTATAAAGCATATAAAAATACATGTGCTGAATAAGCTACAGAGAAAGGCAGACAGGCATTTACATATTTGTTAACTTTAACAACACATGGAGAACTATTTCAATTAAAAATTGACTAGATTTATAACACCTACCATTTATCATGAAAAAGGCAAGTCCAACTATACCCCACGCCTCCTCTGAACTGCTTGTATTTCTATTCTGTTTGGGTTGTTTTTCTCCATCATTTGGATTAGTAGACAGAGTATAGTAGGGTATGGGTTATTGTCAGGGATTCAGTATTTTCAATGGTATATAGGAAAATGAATCCAATGTGTATAAAAATATATGCTACACAATTATCTTCCCACTCTCATCCAGAACGATGCCTTTACATTACCTTCACCTCAAGTAAGACACAATTAGGGTAGAAGAGTTTGAAAATCCGTGAATGCATATCTGGGTTGGAAACAGTACTAAGAAACAAATACGTATTTCAGGTGGATGAATATTTCTGAGAATAATCTTGTGAAAAGTTGATTATAAATCCACAACATAAATATGAATGAATTTAGGAAGTGTGTAATAAGACACATATTTCATATTTTGAATACTCCTGAGAGTGTATCTATATATATATTTATATACACACACAGAGACAGACATTAAAATTTGCAATATATATGCCAAACGAAATTCACCATGAAATGTATATCATCCACAGATCCAAATATATTCATTTTACTGAACATGGATTTATGTATAATGTTGTTCAACTAGGAAGCTCACTCACATTTGAATTACCAGTTCAAGCAGCGTTTAGGAGGAGTGATCTCTTCTTCCAATTTGTATCTGCCAAGTCAGCCACCTCACAAGAATGTACGTGTGGTACCAGGTAGGATTCTATATGTGCATATAAAAATACGTGTGCTGAATAGGCTACAGAGAAAGGGGGACAGGAATTCACTTATTTGTTAACTTTAAAAACGCATGGAGAACTATTTCAACAAATAATTGACTAGATTTATAACTGCTACACTATACCATGCAAAAGGCAACTCCAACTATAAAACATACCTCATCTAAACTGCTGGTATTTCTATTATGTTTGTGTTATTTTTCTCCATCATATTAGGATTAGTAGTCAGAGTCTAATAGGGTATATGTTAGTTTCAGGGATTCAGCATTTCTAATGGAAAATAGGAAATTGAATCCAATGTGTATGCAAATATGTGCTACACAAAAATCTTCCCACTTTCATCCAGAACAATGCCTTGACATTACATTCTCCTCAAGTAAGACACAATTAGAGGATAAGAGTTAGAAAATCTGTGAATATATATCTGGAATGGAAAATACTCTGGAGTTTACAACTTTGGAGGTGGTAGAGAAGATTCTAAAAGTAAGGGACAGGGTAAACATTCCACAAACATGTAGCTCTGCTGGCCTAAATACTTTTTGAGAAACTGCCTCTAAGAGTGGGCACTTGAAGTATTTGATGTTCTGAGGAGATTTAGTTCCTTTGTAGAGAAACCATGAAAGCTGGGTCTGCATCTATGTTACTTGGAGAACATGGTTTCTTATTATCCAATGAACATGAGGCAGCAGTGGTGAATTCTTTCTTTGTAGGTAAACTATGGACACTGGGGTCTAAGTGTCTTTCAGTGTGGACTGTGAAGCCAATTGGTCATCCTCCACTTTTCGTGGTGTTTCTCGCTGCTGCACTGGGAGTTTGGTATTTGCTTCAAAAAATACAAGGAGTTAAAATGGGACAGAGTGGTGGAGGGAGTTCTTTAAGGTGTGGTGAGTCAGGGTCTTCAGGAGAATGCACCAACCAAGGTTCTATCCCATGTAGATTGCCCCCTTGAGAATAGCAACATGATTCTGAACATTGCAGTGAATCCTCTCCATATAACAAGATGCCTTTACATATATGGGTCTGCTGGCTGCACCATGTCAGTCACAAGCCATTTGGAAGCCAATGGCTGATCCACATGGCCGCAACACAGATGTTTTATCACACAATTGCATACCACTGCTCTAGGCCCACTACTCACCAGGCTCCAACTTACTGGCATATCTGTTCTACACCATTTTCATGAAACAAAGTCAATCAAGGCAGTGTCTGGTATACTCAGGATCAGAAACAGGACATCCAAAGTATTTCCAGTGCCAGCTGATCATGAAAATATCAAAAATTTCATGGTAATTTTCTAGCCATTTTTCACGGATGAAGTTTGAGGCTCTGAGGGATTCAATTAATTCAGGAACCATTAAATGGTGAAGAAGCTAATTTCAATGAAAGCTCTGGAGCACTCTCACAGGCAAGGTTTCCCTAAGGGTGGCCAAAATGTCACATGAAGCCAGGCCCATTGAGATCTACAATATGAGGTCCATGTGTGTTTTAAACTCAAATATGGCTGCCAAGTCTTTAAGAAAAATTGTATGTTATATCCGGGCTGAAATTCCCAATGTTCTGTGGAAATCCAACCTGGGCCTAGATCTCAGGTTCCAAGGGCGACTCTCATGTGTGGCCTCCTAAAATCCCAACACAATTCATGGCAATACTTCTCTGAGGTCAGTTAAAGAACTCAGTCTCTAAGGGGAATCACACCAGAGTTCAAGCCCAGTGGAACAGTCATCTCTTCCAACCGCCACACAAATGACCACAATTAAAACCAAAACACTCCCACATGGTCCTCATCTTTTTCCATATAGACACTCCTTATAACGTCTGGCTGGAGTTTTCAATGAGGTCCACAGCCCAAGTCAGTGTCCAAATTAAGGTCCTGTTCCCCTCATTTGTCTAACATCAAGGTGGCCTGGACACACTTCCTGTAAACCAGGAATGATCAAATAGGCCTGCATTAATACTGCTTGGCTTTTTCAATTTGAGGCCTTCTGACTCTGTGGTTTAGATTCTTTATGTGAATTTGAGTCATGAGAAAATCCAAGCCCCTCTGCAGAGATTTGAAGAACTCATTTGGCCCAAAGGATTCCTATTCTCCCTTGATGGAAGTCAGGATCCTAACAGAGGAAGGTAAAAGAATTCATTCACAATGAGTGAATATTTGCCATTTTGGTTTTGGATGCACACATGTGATCTTTCTTTTGATCCATCAGGTGCTGAGAATCTAAGCCACAGCCTCACACAGGGCCAAGAGGATGATTCAGACACATCTTTTTCCAAAGCAATTAAGCAAAGAGACACAGGTGATGCCCTTCATTTCCATTTGAAAAATGCTTTCCTCAGGCTTCCCAAAGGGGTGCCCAGAGGCAAAGACATCCTGAGATTCAAGGCAACAGAACAATAGGTTAGCAAAAGTCCCAAAGCAGGGTTTCTCCACTGAGACTTTCCTGGTCACACTGATATCTGAGTTTTCTGAGATGCTGGCCATTCCCTTCAGATATCCAGTACATGGCCATGTGACAGAGATTGGAGGTGGTACATATCTTGGACACAAACCCAAGAGCCTATTCTGAAGAGTTGTCAGAATTCAGAAAGAATACAGGGACTTAATAAGGTAGTAGGTGTTGCCTATCGATATGGAAACCACACTCCATTCATTAATTGGGCAGGATGAATGCTGGGAAGCTTTCTACTAGAGGGGACACATGCATTGATGCATTCTCTTTTCTAATGTATACAACCACGGACACAGTGGGATACACAGACATAGAAACACTCACCTTGTAAAACGACTTACTAGAAACAGTTCACTGCAAACCAAAGAAACCTCCTTTCCTACCTATTCTCAGAACAGAGACAAAACCACACACCCACACTCAAAAAGACACCTCCTTCCCCCAAGTAGGGCTGTGATTATCTGGAGTGTACTCTGACAGGTTTGCCATACTATGTTCCCCGGTAATGGTCTGTCCTGTCTCAGATCTGGTCTCCTTGTACAACTCTGTAAAGCAGTCAGGAGCCAGCGGTGAGCCACTACCTGCTTAGTCAGGAAAGGCCCGTGTTCATATCTTTCCTGGTATTTGGCCATCCTCACATCAGTCAGTACCAAGAAGACTGACTCTGTCCTTGGTGATTCCAAACAAATGAGACCACTTGGACTGGGACTGGGACTGGCTCTGGTGCTTGGTTTCCTTGGTCCCAAGTTCAGAAAGTTCCATCAACAAGGAAGTGAGGTAGGTCACTTCCTTTAAGAACTGAATGAGGTCACTGCCTTGGCAACCACTTTGTCCTAACAGTTGCTTCCAAGGGTCCCATGAGATGGAGGCTGCCCCTACTTCCTTTGGCACTTTCACAAATTAGAATGGTATATCAACCTTAGGCACCCGAGAACAGCTCTCCACACAAGCCTGGTTTGGTCCATCTTCTCTACAGTAAGAAGATAGAGGCTGATTCAGACAAAACCCTTCATCCTGACCAGGTTGTTTGCCATGGAAAATGACTTTTTGTCTCTCAGGTCCTTCATTGCTGCCTAAATCTTCTCCAGGGATCATTTCTGCATGGACCTTTGAGGTTCTTAACAGGTAGAGCATCCCCTACATTCCTGTATTGTAAGAACAATCTGTCTCTGCTCTTCTGTAAAGTTAGATTGAGTGAACAGTGTATGGTTAGGGTTAATTTCATGTTCGATTTGGGTTAGGAATCATTCTGCTGGATTAATAATGGTATTGGGAACCTGTGATATTTATAAGAATATCGAGGTTAAATATATGTATGAAAACAGAAATTAAAGTAAGATTTGAATCCCAGAAGGGCATTGGGCAATTGATTGGGATATTTGCTTTGAATTACTATCTGCACACATATCTCAAATAAATCGATATACAATGGCAGAGGAACTTGAACCTTGGATGATTGAATGCTGAAGAGAACATCCAGTCAAAAGGGATTGTCGGTAGGATTAAGAAGATAGTCGCAGTTATTAATATGGTATTATGTAAAAATGTGGATGTGTAACTGATGTGATTCTGCAACTTGTATTTGGGGTAAAAATGGGAGCTGATAACCCATTTGAATCAAATGTATGGAAGATGATATGCCATGAGCTTTGTAATGTTTTGAACAACCAATAAAAAAAATTAAAAAAAAAAAAAGAAGATAGTCGTTATGTTTAGCAAGTAGAGTTAGTATAGGATATGTAACAAAAGTTCTTTAGCAATTTTTTTCGGGAAGTGAGTGAATATAAATGTCAGCACATATGAAGAAATCAGACACAATGATGAACTGGGGAAAATTTGTAGAAAAGCAGATATCAATAGAGACATTAGGAAATCAGGCAAAGTATAAAGTGAGTGATAGAATAAGACATTTTCAACAGGGTTGAGATTGAATATCTAATCTTAGGAAGAAACAAATATGTAGGTCACCAATAGGATTGACATTTGAGAGCATTAGGCAACATGGACATGGATATTGTTAGTAATCCATGTTCACTTTACATTTAGGCTTTGGTACAATCCTAAGTGGGACCTTTGCATTTTGTTTCCAGAATATTACTGTGATAAAATGTATATGTAGATCAGATGACATGATTTTTTCTTCCACCATTTCTAGGAGCAGTATTTTGAAAACGTATAAATTAGCATTGGGGGTAAAAAGAGGTGTACCCTGTTTTTATGAATATACAGATAATGCATGAATAGACCTTAATTTCAATAAATAATACAACTTGTTCCACTATAAATAATGGATTGAATTGATATCTGAAAATATATAAGAAATCTTATATTGATATGCAATCATTCATGACAACCAGTTATACACCTAATGTTAATATTAGGGTACGATTTATCATGAAATTTGTGTGAGTTTTGCTTCAAATGTGATTATGGAAATCGAAAATAATGTGTTTGGAAAGAAGTCTCATGAAAATGCCAGTCAAGGAACACCGAGGAATTCATGAGTTCTGAAGCAGGAAGTGATTGAAATTGAAAAAAATGACGATAAATTTGCTTACTTGTGGATGAAATATTATAATATGATGTGAATAAACTGAAGAAATAGTAATGTACCAGTGCTGAATAAAAATGAACATCAAAATACACATCATGTCCCACAGGAATCTTCTCGCATTGATGTTAAACTGTGTCAGTTACTGTAGAAATATTAGGATTTCTTTGCACCATTCACCAAAGTTAGTTTTCTTTTTTTTAATTTTTATTTATGCTTGTTCAAAACATTACATAGTTCTTGATATATCATATTCCACACTGTGATTCAAGTGGGTTATGAACTCCCATTTTTACCCCATAAACAGATTGCAGAATCACATCAGTTACACATCCATTGATTTACATATTGCCATACTAGTGTCTGTCATATTCTGCTGCCTTTCCTAACCTCTACTATCCCCCTCCCCTTACCTCCCCTCTCCTCTTCTCTCTCTACCTCTTTACTGTAATTCATTTCTCCCCCTTGTATAATTTTTTCCTTTCCCTCACCTCCTCTTGTATGTAATTTTGTATAACCCTGAGGGTCTCCTTTTATTTCCATGCAATTTCCCTTCTCTCTCCCTTTCCCTTCCTCCTCTCATCCCTGTTTAATGTTAATTTTCTTCTCATTCTATTCGTCCCTACTGTGTTCTTAGTTAATCTCTTTATATCAAAAAGACATTTGGCATTTGGTTTTAGGGATTGGCTAGCTTCACTTAGCATAATCTGCTCTAATGCCATCCATTTCTCTGTAAAAATTTTGTCATTTTTTAATGCAGAGTAATACTCCATTGTGTATAAATGCCTCATTTTTATCCATTCATCTATGGAAGTGCATCTAGGTTGGTTCCACAGTCTTGCTATTGTAAATTGTGCTGCTATGAACATCAATGTAGCAGTGTCCCTGTAGCATTTTTTTAGGTCTTTAGGGAATAGACTGAGAAGGGGAATACCTGGGTCAAATGGTGGTTCCATTCCCACCTCTACAAGAAATCTCCATACTGCTTTCCAATTTGGCTGCACCAATTTGCAGTCTCACCAGCAATGTACAAGTGTACCCTTTTCTCCACATCCTCGCCAGCACTTGTTGTTGTTTGAGTTCATAATAAATATCTGGAATGGAAAATGCTCAGGAGTTCACAACCTTGAAGGTGGTAGAGGAGTTTCCAAAAGTAAGGGACAGGGTAAATACCACAAACATGGAGCTGTGTTGGCCTTAAGACTTCTTGAGAAAATGCCTCTGAGGTTGGGCACTTGAAATATATGTTGTTGTCAGGAGCTTTAGCTTCCTTTGTAGTGAGACCATCAAAGCTGAGTCTGCATCTATGTGACCTGGACGACATGTTTTTTTTATTTTCCTATGAACACGAGGCAGCAGTACTGAATTCTCTCTTTGTAGGCAAACTGGGGCTACTGGGGGCTAAGTGTCTCCCCATGTGGACTGTGAAGCCATTTGATCATCCTTCACATTTAATCATGTTATTTGATGCTGCACTGAAAGTTTGGTATTTACTTTACGAAATAAAGGAGTTTAACTGTGATACAGTGCTGCAGGGAGTTCTGTCACGTGTGGTGGTCAGGATCGGCAGGAGAATGTACCAAGAAGGCTTCTATCACACATAGTTGCCCCCTTGACCATAGCAACATGATTCTGAACATTGCCCTGAAACCTCTCCATACAACAAGATGCCTTTACATCCAAAGGTCTGCTAGCTGCACCATGTCAGTCACAAACCATTTATAAGCCAATGGCAGATCCACGTGGCCTCACCACAGATGTTTTTTCACACACCTACACTCTACTGCTCTTGGCCCACTACTCAGCAGGCTCCAACTACTGGCATATCTTTTCTACACCATTATCATGAAACTCAGTCAAACCAGGCACTGTCTTGTATACTCATGATAAGCAACAGGACATCAAATGGTTTTCCAGTGCCAGCTGGTCATGGAAATTTCAAAAATTTCATGGTATTTTCTAGCCATTTTTCAAGGATGAAGTTGGAGTTACTGTGGGCTTCAATTCATTCAGGAACCATTAAATATTGAGGAATCTCATTTCAATGGAAGCTCTAGAGAACTCTCACAGGCAAGTCTTCTGAAATAGTGGCCCAAGGTCACATAAAGCCAGCCACATTGAGGTCTACAATGTGAGGTCCATGGGTGTTTTGACTCTCAACTATTGCTGCCAAGTCTTTCAGAATATAATCAAGTGATATCCTCGCTGAGATTCCCAGTGCTCTGTGGAAAGCCACCGTGGGCCTAGATCTCAGTTTCCAAGGGTGACTCTCATGCGTGGCCTCCGAAAATTCCAACACAATTCATGGCAATACTTCTCTAAGGTCAGTTTCAGAACTCAGTCTCCAAGGGGAATCCCACAAGAGTTGAAACACAGGTGGACGCAGTCATCTTTTCCCACCGCCACACAAATGACAACAATGAAAACCAAAACACTCTCACATGGCCCTCATGTTCTTCCATATAGACACTAATCATAACCTCTGGCTAGAAGTTTCCATGAGGGGCGCAGACCAAGACACTGTCCAAAATAAGCTCCCTTTCCCCTCATTTGCCAAAAGTCAGGGTGGCCTACACACCCTTCCTGTGAACCAGAACTGATCAAATAGGCATGGCGTTAATACTGTTCTGCTTTTCCAATTTGAGGCCTACTGACTGTCAGGTATAGATTCTTTACGTGATTTGGAGTCGTCAGAAAACCCAAGAACTTCTGCAGGGGTTCAAAGAACTCTTTTGAACTAAAGGATCCTGATTCTTACTTGATGAAGGTCAGGAATCTAATAGAGGAAGGCAAGAGACTCATTTGCCATTTCTGTTTTGAATGCACACATGGAATCTATCTTTTGATGCATCAGGTGCTGAGAATCTAAGCCACAACCTCACACAGAACCAAGAGGCTGATTCAGACACATCCTTTTACAAAGCAATTAAGCAAAGAGCCACAGGTGATGCCCATTCATTTTCATTTGAAAACTGTTTTCTTCAGGCTTCACAAAGGGGTGGCCTGAGGCAAAGACCTTCCTGACATTTAGGGCAACAGAAAAACAGGTAAGCAAAAGACACAAAGCAGGGTTTCTCCACTGAGACTTTCCTGGTCACACTGATATCTGAGTTTTCTGAGATGCTCCCCATTCACTTCAGCTATCAAGTACATGGCCATGTCACAGAGCTTGGAGGTGGTATATATCTTGGACACAAAACCATGAGCCTATTCTGGAGAGTGGCCAGAATTCAGGAAGAAAACAGGATCTTAGGAAGATAGAAGGTTTTGCCCATCCAGAAGGCAAGCCGCAGTCCATTAATCAATTGGGCAGCATGAATGCTGGGAAGCTTTCTACTAGACAGGACACATCAATTAATTTATTCTCTTTTCTAATGTCTACAACCACAGACACAGTGGGATACACAGACATAGAAACACTTACATGTCAAACGACTTACTAGAAACAGTCCAATCCAAACCAAACAAACCACATTTCCTACCTTTTTTCAGAACATGTGACAAAACCACAAAACCACAACCACTCCCACAAAGGCACCTCCTTCCCCCAAGTAGGTCTTTGACTATCCAGAGTGTCCTCTGACTGGTGGGCCATAAAATGTTCTCCCGAAATGTCCTGTCCTGACTCAGATCTGGTCTCTTTGGCCAACTTTGTGAAGTTGTCAGGAGCCAGCGGTGAGCCACTACCTGCTTTCTCAGAAAAGGTCCCTCTTCAGAGCTCTTCTGGCCTTTGGCCATCCTCACATATGTAGGTACCAAGAAAGACTGACCCTGTCCTTGGTAAAACTGAACAAGTGAGCCCACTGGGACTGGGACTGGGACTGGCTCTGGGTACCTGTCTTCATGGATCCCAAGTTCAGAGAATTCCTTCACCAAGGAAGTGACGTAGGTCACTTCCTTCAGGAACTGAATTAGGTTACTGCCTTGTCAACCAATTTGTCCTAACAGTTGCTTCCAAAGTCCAATGAGTTGGAGGCTGCCCCTTCTTCCAGTGAAACTTTCACAAGTTTGCATGGTATATCAACCATAGGCACCCAAAAAAAGCTCTCCAGATAGGCCTGGTTTGGTCCATCTTCTAAACATTAAGAAAAGAAATGTTGATTCAGACACATCCCTTCATGCTAACCAGGTTGTTTGTCATGGAAGATGACTTTTGCTCTCTGACATCATTCATAGCTGCCTACATTTAATCCAGGGATCATTTCTTTAATGACCTTGGAGGTTCTCAGCAAGTGGAAGATCCCCTAATTTCTGTATTGAAAGACCAACTCTGTCCCTGCTCTTCAGTAAAGTTAGATTGAGAGAACAGTGTATGGTCAGGGTTAATAACATGTTCCATTTGGGTTAGGAATCATTCTGCGGGATGAATTATGGTATTGGGAACGTGCGATATTTATAAGAATATAAGTGAAATATAAGTATGAAAACAGACATCTAGGTAATATTTGAAGCCCAGAATTGCATTGGACCCTTGGCTGGGATTCTTAGCTTTGAATTATATTCTGCACAGATGTCTCAGATAAATCAATATACAATGGCATAATTCCTTGTACCTTGGTTGATTGAATGTTGAAGAGAACATCCAGTCAAAAAGAAATAATTTGTAGGATTAGTAAGATTGTTGGTAGGTTTTGAAAGAAGAGTGAGTATAAGATTTGGATGAAAAGATCTTTAGCAATAGGGTTTCGGATAGAGAGTGAATGTAATTGTCAGCACATGTGGAGAGTCTGTCAAAAGGATGAACTGGGGAAAAAAGTAGGAATGCAGATATCAATTGACATTAGGATATCAGGCAAAGTATAAAGTGAGTGATAGAATTATACATTTTCAACAGGGTTGAGTTTGAATATATAATCTTAGGAAGAAACAAACATGTAGTCACCAATAGGATGAACTTTTGAGAGCATTAGGCAATATGGACATGGATGTTTTCCGTAATCCATGCTCACTTTTCATTTAGGCTTTGGTACAAACATAAGTTTGACCTCTTCTTTCTGTGTGCAGAATATTACTGTGGTAAAATGTATATGTAGATCAGGTGACATGAGTATTTCTTCCACCATTTCTGGGAGCAATATTTTGAAGACGTATCAATTATTTTTGGAGGTAAAAATGGTGTACACTGTGTCTATAATTATAGAGATAATGCATGAATAGACCATACTGTAAAGAAATATTATAACTGGTTCTAACTTTAAATAATGGATTGAATTGATATCTGAAAATATACAGAAAATCTTACATTGATATACAATCCTTCATTCCAACCAGTAATATATATAATGGTTATATCAGCATTATGGTTTTTCATGAAGAATGTGTGACTTTTGCTTCAAAAGTGATTATGGAAATCGGAAATAATGTGTTTGGAAAGAAGTCTCATGAAAAGACCAGTCAAGAAACCTGGAGGAATACATGTGTTTTGAAGCAGAAAGTGATTGAAAGTGAAACAAATGCCTATAAATTTGTGAACTTGTGGATCAAATATATATACTATGATGTGCGTAAACTGAAGAAATAGTAATGTACCACTGTTACATAAAAATGAACGTCAAAATACACATCATGTCCTCTCCCACAGGAATCTACTTGCATTGATGTTATACTGGGTCAGTTATTGTAGAAATATTAGGATAATGCCGCAGTCTTGCTGGGCACAATCAGCAGCCACTTGTCAAAAGAAACTAACTTTATTTTTAGAACCACACATGCCAAACAAAACAGCCTCTCAGGAAAAACCTTCAGAGCCCCAACTGCCACCACTGGCTTCCCAAAACCTCTCCCTCCCACAGGAGCCTCTCTCCGCCTCCCACAATACTCCTGCTCTTGAGGGCGATTGGCTGGGTCATGTGGGTGGAGTCAAAAAATGTCCCCCAATGAGCAGTTTTGTGGTCTGAAAGGGCAGGGAAACAGCCCATTGAGCATCACCGCAGAGGAGCCAATCAGCTAGGTGTTACTGGGGCCGCTGTGAGCCAATCATCAGCCGGCAGCTGGAAGTTTGCTGGCAGCAGGAATTTTGCTGGGGCCCCTTCGGCTGTGGCTCTCAACATCTTCGCCTCTCTGTTTAAACAACACGCATGTGGCTTAGGGACCGTGCCTGCCTTAGGTTGTCCAATAGTACATATGGTCTTTACCCGTTAAGTTGGTACCATTGCAATTGGATCTTACCCGTCACTGACTACCCGTCCAGTATAGAGCCACACCTGTGGAGAGGTCTTTGTACCAGCGGGGGTGGGTGAGGTTCTTTGCCTCACCTCTGTTGGCCCCCCAAATTTTAGCTGGACGATCATGACACGCAGAAGGGATGAAGATACACCAAGCCAATTGATGGCTCCTTTTGGAAAAATTGTACCACCGATGACAACATCAGCAAATATACCCCAACACTACCACAAGTCGCTGCACCAACAGATAGTTCACAATGCATTTAGGTGAGTTCACAATGTGTCCAGGCAAGTTCTGCAAGCAGTACAGGGATGGCTATTGCAGAAGCTGTAGATTGGTATTATCTTTGATTTCACCTGCACTGGGATGAAGATAGGAACTCTGGCAATAATGTCTAAAGAAAAAAATTATGTAATATTCCAGAAGGCACTAAAACCAAAAAAAAAAAAATATGTAACATTCCAGAAGGCACATCAAAAACCAAAATGGCCCAAAAAGCAGTCATTGAGGATGAAGTCTCTCACTTTCCTCTGTAAGGTTCCTGACCTCCATAAAATGAGAATAGGGATTTATTGGGTCAAATGAGTTCTTCAAAACCCTGCAGAGTGTAGCCAATGGGTTATTGGGTTTTTTCATTACTCCAATTCACATCAAGAATCTATACTCCACAGACAGTAGGCCTCAAATTGGAGAAGCAGAGCAGTATTAAAGTCAGGGTTATTTGATCACTCATGGTTCACAGAATGGGTGTCCAGGCCACTCTGACTTTAGGCAAATGAGAGGAAAGGGAGATTATTTTGGACACTGTCTTGGGCTGTGCCCCTCAAGGAAACTTCAAGCCAGAGGTTATGATGAGTGTCTATATGGAAGAAGATGAGGGCCATTTGGGAGTGTTTTGGTTTTCATTGTGGTCATTTATGTGGCAGTCGGAAAAGATGACTGGGTCCACCAGGGCTTGAACTCTGGTGTGATTCCTCTTAGAGACTGAGTTCTGGAACTGACCTCAGAGAAGTATTGCCATGATTTGTGTTGGGATTTTAGGCGGCCACCCATGAAAGTCGCCCTTTGAAACTGAGATCTAGGCCCGGGGTGGCTTTCCACAGAGCACTGGGAATCTCAGACAGAATATCATATGATTTTATTTTTATTTTGAAATACTTGCCAGACATAGTTGAGAGTCAAAACACACATGGACCTCACATTGTAGACCTCAATTGGCCTGGCTTCATGTGACTATTTGGCCACTCTTTGGAAAGCCTTGCCTGTGAGAGTTCTCGAGAACTTTCATTGAAATGAGCTTCCTCAACATTGAATGATTCCTGAAAGAATTGAAACCCACAATGCCTCCAACTTCATCCTTGTAAAATGGCTAGATAAATACCATGAAATTTTTGAAATTCGCATGATGAGGTGGCACTGGAGAACCTTTGATGTCCTGTTGCTGATCATTAGTGTACCAGACAGTGCCTTGATTGATTGGGTATAATGAAAGTGATGTAGAACAGAGATGCTGGTTAGATGGAGACTGCGGAGTAGTTGGCCCAGAGTTGTGGTGTGCAGGTGTGTGATAAAATATTTATGGTGGTGCCATGTGGATCTGCCATTGACTTCCAAATGGCTTTTAGCTAACATGGTGCACCCAGCAGACCCTTATATGCAAAGGCATCTTGTTATATGGAGAGGTTTCAGGGAAATGTTCAGAATCAGGTTGCTATGGTCAAGGGGGCAAGCTATGTAGGATAGAAGCCAGGTTAGTGCGTTCTCCTGGAGACTCTGACCCAGCACATGTCACAGAACTCCCTCCAACACTGTGTCCCAGTTGAACTCCTTGTATTTCTTGAAGCAAATACCAAACTCCCAGTTCAGCACCAAGAAACACCATGAAAATTGGAGGATGACTAAATGGCTTCACAGTCCACATGGTTAGACACTTTGGCCCACTGGCCTCTGTTTACCTACAAAGAGAGAATTCAGCACTGCTGCCTCAGGTTCATTGGAAAATAAGAAACCATGTTCTCCAGGTCACATAGATTCAGACCCAGCTTTGATGGTTTTACTACAAATGAAGACAAAGCTCCTGACAACAATATATATTTCAAGTGCCACACCTCAGAGGCAGATTCTCCAGAAGTCTTTTTTCCAGCAGAGCTCCATGGTTGTGGAGTGTTTACCCAATCCCTTACTTCTGGAAACTCCTCTACCTGCTCCCAGGTTGAGAACTCCTGAGAATTTTCCATTCCAGATATGTATTCACAGATTTTCTAACTCTTCTTCTCTAATTGTGTCTCACTTGGGGCAAAGGTAATGTCAAGGCATTGTTCTAGGTGAGAGTGGGAAGATTATTGTGTAGCACATATTTGCATACACATTGGATACATTATCCTATTTTCCATTTGCAATACTGAATTTCTGACACTAACCCATACCCTAGTAGACTCTGACTACTATCCTAAAATGATGGAGAAAAAGAAACCTAACAGAATAGAAATACAGGCCTTTTGTAGGAGGCATGGTGTATACTTGGATTTTCCTTCTCCTTTATCAAGGATATGTGTTATAAATCTAGTCAACTTTTCATTGTAATATTTCTCCATGAGTTTTCAAAGTTAACACATATGTAAATTCCTGTCTCCTTTGCTCTGTAGCCTCTTTAGAACATGTATATTTTTATGCATATATAGACTCCTACCTGGTAACACAAGTAAATTCTTGTGATCTCACTAACTTTGGAATATACAAATTATGAGAATAGATCACTTCCCCTAAATACTGATGGAACTGAAAATTCAAACTATGGGTGAGCTTCCTAGTGAACAACATCATACATAAATCCATGTTCAGTAAAATGAATATTTTTAGATATGTGGATGATATATATTTCATGATAAATTTCGATTGGCATATATATTGCTACATTTTATTGTTGTGTGTGTGTGTGTATATATATATATATATATATATATATATATATATATATATATATATATATATACCAGATTTTCCAGATTTTCCAAAATATGAAATATATGTGTCTTATTATACACTCCCTAAATTCATTCAAGTTCATGTATGCGATTTAAAATCAACATTTTACATGATTATCATCAGTCTGGCTGGGCACAATTCAGGAGCCAATTGTCAAAAGAAACAAACTTTATTTTTAGAACCACACAAGCCAAACAAAACAGCTTCTGAGGAAAAACCCTCAGAGCCCAACTGCCACCACAGTCTTCCCACAAGCCTCTCCCTCAAACACAAGCCTCCTCCTTTTGAGGCCGATTGGCTGGGTCACATGGGCGGAGACAAAAAAGTCCACCAATTAGCAGCTCCGTTGTCTGAAAGGGCAGGGAAACATCCCATTGAGCATCACCACAGAGGAGCCAATCAGCTAGATGTTGCTGGGGCCCCTGTCAGCCAATCATCCACTGGCAGTCTGAAAGGGCGGGGAAACAGCTCAATGAGCATCTGCAATGAGCATCACCGCAGAGGAGCCAATCAGCTAGATGTTGCTGGGGCCGCTGTGGAGCCAATCATCAGCCGGCAGCTGGAAGTTTGCTGGCAGCTGGAGGTTTCCTGGGGCCCCTTTGGCTGTGGCTCTCAACATCTCCCCCTCTCTGTTTAAACAACGAGCATGTGGCTTAGGGACCATGCCTGCCTTAGGTTGTGCAGTAGTACATATGGTATTTACTGGAGACCCTTGGCTGTGGCTATCAACAGGATTTGTATGTACCATTCACTGAAGTTATTTTTCAGTACTAGGAAACAAATATGTATTTCAGGTGGATAAATATTTCTGAGAAAAATCTTGTGAAAAGTTGATTATAAATCCACATACTTGAACATAAATGAATTTAGGGAGTGTAAATAAGATACATATATTTCATATTTTGAAAAATCTGGAGAGTGTGTGTGTGTGTGTGTGTGTGTGTGTGTGTGTGTATACACACACAGAAACATACAGATATTAAAATGTAGCAACATATATGCAAATCTAAATTCACTATGAAATATACATCAATCACAGATCCAAAAATATTCAATTTTCTTAACAGGGATTTATGTATAATGTTTTTCAACTAGGAAGCTCACCCATTATTTGAATTATCAGTTCCAACAGCGTTTAGGAGGAGTGATGTCT
The DNA here is from genome assembly GCF_048772815.1 of Callospermophilus lateralis. Lineage (NCBI taxonomy): Eukaryota > Metazoa > Chordata > Mammalia > Rodentia > Sciuridae > Callospermophilus > Callospermophilus lateralis. The sequence goes on from NW_027512488.1 coordinate 195,040, forward strand.
TCTCACAAATTGTATCTCCCAAGTCAGTCACCTCACAAGAATGTAGGTGTGACACCAGGTAGGATTTGATATGTGCAAATAAAAATACATGTGCTGAATAGGCTACAGACAAAGGGAGACAGGAATTCACATATTTGTTAACTTTAAAAACACATGGAGATCTATTTCAATTAAAAATAGACTGGATTTATAACACCTGACATTTATCATGCAAAAGGCAAGATCAATTATACACCATGCCTCCTCTGAACTGCTTGTATTTCAATTCTGTTTGTGTTACTTTTCTGCATCATATTAGAATTAGTAGTCAGAGTCTAGTAGGGTATGGGTTCGTGTCAGGGATTCAGTATTTCGAATGGAAAATTGGAAAATGAATCAAATGTGTATGCAAATACGTGCTACACACAAAAAAATTCCCACTCTCATTCAGAACAATGGCTTGAAATAACCACGCCCCATGTAAGAAACAATTAGAAGAGAAGAGTTAGAAAATCTGTGAATACATACGTAGAATGGAAAATGCTCAGTAGTTCACAACCTTTGAGGTGGAAGAGACGTTTCCAAACCTTAGGGACAGGGTAAAACTCCACAAACATGGATCTCTGCTGGCCTAAACACTTCTGGAGATACTGACAATGAGGTTGGGTACTTGAAATATATGTTGTTTTCAGAAGCTTTAGCTTCCTTTGTAGTGAGACCATCAAACTTGGGTCTGCATTTTTGTGACCTGGAGGACATGAATTCTTATTGTCCAATGAACATGAGGCAGCAGTGCTGAATTCACTCTTTGTAACTAAACTGTGGCCAATGGGGGATAAGTGTCTCCCCGTCTGGACTTTGAAATCATTTGGTCATCCTCCAATTTTCGTGGTGTTTCTTGCTGCTGCACTGGGTGTTTTGTATTTGGTTCATGACATACAAGGAGTTAAACTGGGACACAATGCTGGAGGGAGTCCTGTAACGTATGGTGTGTCAGGGTCTGCAGGAGAATGCACCAACCAGGCTTCTATCCCCCATTGATTGCCCCCTTTACCATAGGAACTTGATTCTGAACATTGCCCTGAAAACTCTCCATGTAACATGATGCCTTTACATACAAAGTTCTGCTGGCTGCACCATGTCAGTCACAAGCCATTTGGAAGCCAATGTAAGATCCACATGACCCCACCACAGATGTATTGTCACACACCTGCACACAACTGCTCTAGGCCTGCCATAAATACTGCTCTGCTTCTCCAATTTGAGGCCTACTTACTGTCAGGTATAGATTCTTTATGTGATTTGGCATCATGAGACAACCCAAGCAGTTCTGCAGGACTTTGAAGAACTCAGTTGATCCAAAGGATCCCTATTCTCACTTGATGGAGGTCAGGAACCAAACAGAAAAAGGCAAGAGACTTCATCCACAATGACAGATTTTTTGCCATTTTGGTTTTGGATGCACACATGGGATCTTCTTTAGATCTATCAGGAGCTGAGAATCTTAGCCACAGCCTCAAACAGGGCCTAGTGTCTGACTAAGACACATCCCTTTCCAGAGCAATTAAGCAAAGAGCCACAGGTGATGCCCATTCATTTCCATTTGAAAACTGTTTCTTCACGCTTCACAAAGGGGTGGCCTGAGGCAAAGACCTTCCTGACATTCAAGGCAACAGAAACATAGATAAGCAAATGGAGCCAAGGAGGGTTTCTCCACTGAGACTTTACTGGTCACACTGATATCTGAGTTTTCTGAGATGTTCCCATTCCCTTCAGCTATCAAGGACATGGCCATGTCACAGAGTTTGGAGGTGGTACATATCTTGGACAATAAACCATGATACTATTCTGGAGAGTGGCCAGAATTCAGGAAGAAAACAGCAACTTAGGAAGTTAGTAGGTGTTTCCCATCCATAAGGCAAGCAACAGTCCATTAATCAATTGTGCAGGATGAATGCTGTGAAGCTTTCTACTAGACAGGACACCTCCATTGATGCATTCTCGTTTCTAATGTCTAAAACCACGGACACAGTGGCTACACAGACATAGAAACACTCGCCTTGTCTATAGACTTACTAGAAACAGTCGACTCCAAACCAAACCAACCACCTTTCCTACCTATTCTCAGAACATGAAACAAAACCGCAAACTCACACCCACAACCAAAAAGGCACCTCCTTCCCAAAAATAGGTCTTTAACTATCTGGAGTGTCCTCTGACTGGTGGGCCATACTATGTTCCACTCGAAATGGCCTGTCTGGTCTCAGATCTTGTCTCCTTGGCCAACTCTGTTATTCTGCGAGGAGCCTGCTGTTAGCCACAACCTGCTGTCTCAAGAAAGGCCCCTCTTCAGAGCTCTACTGGCATTTGGCCATCCTCACATCAGTAGGTACCAAGAAGGTCTGACTCTGTACTTGGTAAATCCAAACAAGTGAGCCCACTGGGACTGGGACTGGGACTGGCTCTTGGTGCCTGGCTTCTTGCATCCCAATTTCAGAGAGTTCCATCACCAAGGAAATGAGGTATGTCACTTTCTTTGCAACTGAATGAGGTCACTGCCTTGGCAACAACTTTGTCCTAACACTTGCTTCCAATGGTTCCATGAGTTGGAGGGTGCCCCTACTTCCTGTGACAATTTGACTAGTTAGAATGGTATATCAAAATAGACACCATGGAACAGCTCTACACGCAGGCCTGGTTAGGTTCATCTTCTCTACATTAAGAAGAGAGAGTCTGATGCATACACATCCCTTCATCCTGTCCAGGTTGTTTGCCATGGAAGATGGCTTTTGCTCATGCAGGTCCTTCATAGCTGCCTACATCTTCTCCAGGGATCATTTCTGCATCGAACTTTGAGGTTCTCAGCAGTTGGAAGATTACCTACATCCCTAATTGAAATAATAGCCCTGTCCCTGCTCTTTTGTAATCTTAGATTGAGGCAACAGTGTATGGTTAGGGTTAATAACACGTTCGATTTGGGTTAGGAATCATTCTGCGGGATGAATAAGGTTATTGGGAACCTGCAATATATCGAAATATAGTGGTTAAATATAAGTATGAAAACAGAAATCTAGGTAAGATTTGAAGCTCAGAAGTGCATTTGGCAATAGATTGGGACACGTAGCTTTGAATTATGTTCTGCATACATGTTTCAGAAAAATCGATATACAATGGCATAGGACCTTGTACCTCAGATGATTGAATGTAGTAGAGTACATCCACTCAAAAAGGGATAGTCGATAGGATCAGGAAGATAGTCAGTATGTTTCGGAAGAAGATAGAGTATAGGATTTGGACCAAAGTTCATTAGCAATAGGGTTTCGGTTAGAGAGTGAATGTCAATGTCAGCACATGTGAAGGGTCAGTCACAATGTTGAACTGGAAAAAAATATGTAGGAAAGTAGATATCAATAGAGACATTAGGAAATCAGCAAAGTATAAAGTGAGTGAAAAAACTAGACATTTCCAACAGTTTTGAGGTTGAATATATAATCTTAGGAAGAAACAAAAATGTGGTCACCAATAGGATTGACATTTGAGAGCATTAGGCAACCTGGATATGGATGTTTTTAGTAATCCATGTTCAGTTTCCATTTAGGCTTTGGTACAATCATACGTGTGACTTTTGCATTTTGTGTCCAGAATATTACTATGATAACATGCATATGTAGATCAGGTGACATGAGTATTTCTCCCACCATTTCTGGGAGCAATATTTAGAAGACTAATAAATTAGTATTGGGGGTACTAAGAGGTGTACCCTGTGTCTATGAATATAGAGATAATGCATGAATAGACAATATAGTGAATAAATAATATAACTGGTTCCACTTTAAATAATGGAATAAACTGATATAAGAGAATATATAAAAAATACTATATTGTTATAAAATCATTCATTCTAACCAGTTATACATCTAATGGTGATATTATAGTTATGGTTTATCATGAAGTGAGTGTCAGTTTTGCTTCAAAAGTGATAAAAGAAATCAAAAATAATATATTTCGAAAGAAGTCTCATTATAAGACCAGTCAAGAAACCTGGAAGAATCCATGTGTTCTGAAGCAGGAAGTGATTGAAAGTGAAACAAATGCCTATAAGTTTGCTAACTTGTGGATGAAATATATATCCTATGATGTGCATAAATTGAAGAAATAGTAATGTACCAGTGTTGAATTAAAATGAATTTCAAAATACACATCATCTCACATAGGAATGTACTTGCATTGATGTTAAACTGGGTCAGTTACTGTAGAAGTATTAGTATTTGTATGCAACATTAACTGAAGTTAGTTTTCAGTACTGGAAACAATATGTATTTCAGGTGGATGAATATTTCTGAGAATGATCTTGTGAAAAGTTGATTATAAATCCATATACATAAACATGAATGAATTTAGGGAGTGTATATAAGACACATATATTTCATATTTTGAAAAATCTGGAGAGTGTATGTATATTTATATATATATATATATATATATATATATATATATATATATATATATATATATATATATATATACAAAAAAACACACACAGACAATAAATTAGCAATCAAATTTATCATGAAATATATATCCTCCACAGATGCAAAATTATTTCTTTTAGAACATGTATTTATGTATAATGTTGTTATTCTAGGAAACACACCCCTAGGTTAAATTTTCAGTTCCAACAGAGTTTAACAGGAGTGATCACTTCTCACAAATTGTATTTGCCAAATTAGCCACCTCACAAAATGTAGGTGTGATACCAGGTAGTGTTCTATATGTGCATTTAAAAATACATGTGCTGAATAGGCTACAGAGAAAGGGAGATAGGTATTCACATATTTGTTAACATTAAAAACACATGGAGAACTATTTCAATTAAAAATTGACTAGATTTATAACACCTACAATTAATCATGCAAAAAACAAGTCCAACTATACACTATGATTCCTCTGAACTGCTTGTATTCCTATTCTGTTTGTGTTATTTTTCTCCATCATATTAGGAGTAGTAGTCAGAGTCTATTAGGGTATGCGTTAGTGTCAAGGATTCAGTATTTCGAATGGAAATATGGAAAATGACTCTAATTGGTATGCAAATATGTGCTACACAAAAATGTTCACACTCTCATCCAGAAGATTGCCTTGACATTACCTTAGTTCCAAGTAAGATACAATTAGAGGAGAAAAGTTAGAAAATCTGTAAATACATATCAGGAATAAAAAATGCTCAGGAGTTCACAAACTTGTAGGTGGTAGAGGAGTTTCCAAAAGTAAGGGACAGGGTAAACACTCCACAAACATTGAGCTCTGCTTGTGTAAAGACTTCTTGAGAAACTCTCTGAGGTTGGGCTCTTAAAATACATGTTGTTGTCAGGAGCTTTAGCTTCCTTTGTTGTGTGACCATCAAATCTGGGTGTGCAAATATGTGACCTGAAGGATATTGTTTCTAATTTTCCAATGAAAATGAGGCAGCAGTGCTGAATACTCTTTTTGTAGTTAAACTATGTCCACTGGGGTGTAAGTGTCTCCCCGGGTTGACTGTGAAGCCATTTGGTCATGCTCCAATTTTCGTGGTGTTACTCCTTGGTGCACTGGGAGTTTGGTATTTGCTTCATGAAATACAAGGAGTTCAACTGGGACACAGTGCTGGAGGGAGTTCTGTCACGTGTGGAGGGACACAGTCTGCATGAGAATGCACCAACCAGGATTCTGTCCCACATAGGTTGCCCCTTTGTCCATAGCAACCTGATTCTGAACATTGCCCAGAAACCTATCCATATAACAAGATGCCTTTACATATAAGGGTCTGCTGGCTGTACCCTGTCAGTCACAAGGCAATTGGAAGCCAATGGCAGATCCACATGCCCCAACACACATGTTTTATCACACACCTTCACACCAATGCTCTAGGCCCACTAATGAACAGGCTCCAACATACTGGCATCACTGTTCTACACAATTTTCATGAAACCCAGTCAGTCAAGGCACTGTGAGATACACTCATGATCAGCTACAAGACATCCAAAAGTTTTCCAGTGCCACCTGGTCATGGGAATTTCAAAAGTTTCATGGTATTTATCAAGCCATTTTTTGAGGATAAAGTTGGAGGCTCTGTGGGTTTCAATTCATTCAGGAACCATTAAATGTTGAAGAAGCTCATTTCAATGAAAGATCTTGAGAACACTCACAGGCAAGTCTTCCCAAAGAGTGGCCAAAAGGTCACATGAAGTCAGGCCCATTGAGGTCTACAATGTGAGGTCCATGTGTGTTTTGACTCTCAACTGTGGCTTTAAAGAATTTCAGAATAAAAACATGTGATATCCAGGCTGAGATTCCCAGTGCTCTGGGCAAAGCCACCCTGCACCTAGATCTCCCTGCACCACAATTAATACCTGAGATCTAGGTTGCATGGCCTAGTAAAATCCAAACACAATTCATGACAATACTTCTCTGATGTCACTTCCAGAATTCAGTCTCTAAGGAGAATCATACCATAGTTCAAGCCCAGGTGGACCCAATCATCTGTTCCAAGCGCCAAACAAATTACCACAATTCAAAACAAAATGCTCCCACATGTCCCTTATCTTCTTCAATTTGAGGCCAAATGACTGTGGGGTTTAGATTCTTTATGTAAATTGGATTCATGTGAAAACCCTAGCACCTATGGGCTAAACTCTGCAGGGCTTTAAAGAACTCATTTGACCCAAAGGATCCCTATTTTCACTTGATGGATGTCAGGGCCATTAGAGAGGAAGGTGAGAGTCTTCATCCACAATAACTGCTCTTTTGGCCATTTTGGTTTTGGATGCACCCATGGGATCTTTCTTTAGATCCATCAGGTGCTGAGAATCTAAGCCACAGCCTCACACAGGGCCAAGAGGCTGATTCAGACACATCTCTTTCCAAAGCAATTAAGCAAAGAGCAAAACACACACAGACATTATAAAGTGGCAATATATATGCCAATTGAAATTCATGATGAAATATATATCGTCTACAGATCCAAAAATATTAATTTTACTGAACATGGATTTATGAATAATGTTGTTCAACTAGAAAGGTTACCCTTAGGCTGAATTTTATGATCCAATAGCGTTTAGGAGGAGTGATCTCTTGTCATAATTTGTATCTGCCATGTCAGCCACCTCACAAGAATGTATATGTGATACCAGGTAGGATTCAATATGTTTATATAAAAATACATGTGATGAATAGGCTACAGAGAAAAGGATACAGGAATTCACATATTTATTAACTTTAAAAACACAAGGAGAACTATTTCAATTAAAAATTAACTAGATTTATAACACCTACCCTACATAATGCAAAAGGCAAGTCCAACTATACACCATGCCTCTTCTGAACTGCTTGTATTTCTATTGTGTTTGTATGCACTGTGGGTTTCAAGAACCATTAAATGTTGAGGAAGCTCATTTCAATGAAACTCTGGAGAACTCTCATTGGCAAGGCTTCCCAAAGAGTGGCCAAAAGGTTAGATATAGCCAGGCCCATTGAGGTCTACAATGTGAGGTCCATGTGTGTTTTGACTCTCAACTATGGCTACCAAGTCTTTAAGAATAAAATCATGGGATATCTTGGCTGAAATTCTCAGTGCTCTGTGGAAATCCACCCTCGGCCTTGATCTTAGTTTCCAAGGGCGACTCTCATGCTTGGCCTCCTAAAATATCACCACAATTCATGGCAATACTTCTCTGAGTTCAGTTCCAGAAGTCAGTCTCTAAGGGGAATCACACAAGAATTCAACCCCAGGTGAACCCACTCATCTCTTCCAACCGTCACACAAATGACCACAATTAATACCAAAACACTCTCACATGGCCCTCCTCTTCTTCTATAAAGGCACTCATCATAACATCTGGCTGGAGGTTTCCATGAGGGGCACAGCCCAAGACAGTGTCCCAAATAAGCTTCCTTGCCACTCATTTGCCTAAATTCAGGGTGGCTTGGACACCCTTCTTGTGCACCAGGAGTGATCTGAAAGGGTAAAATAAATTGAAATTAAAGTGTAAAAGTTGAAGTGTAAAAGACTGGGTTTTGTAAAGTTTCTAAGCTGCAAGGCCTGAGTTAAAATGTAAAGGACCAGGTATTGTTAAGTTCCTATGCTACATGCAAAACCTGAAATTCCTGTAGCTTGTAGTACAATTCCCGACTGCCCAGTAAATATTCCCCCTGACCGCCTGGTTATTTAATAACCTAGGACCCTGTGTGGCCTGGCACATAGGCATTGCAAGGCCTAAAGCAATCTGTTTGAATGTGTACCTCGCTTTAGAACTGACCTATCACTCCTGCCTCACCTGTTCCTGCCAATGAATGAACTAATCATGTTTAGGAATTGTTGTTTGATTTTTCTGCGGTGTATGTTGATTTCTTAAAGGAGACTGTGATATATGTAAAGTCCCGCCCTCCCCAAAAAGTGTACTTAAGCACTGCTCAACCCCTGCTCGGGGCTCTGGGCTGCTCTCCCTTCTTGAGTGAGCACGTAGCCCCAGCATGCTGGATTGGATCCTCAATGAACGCCTTTTTCTGTTGCATGAGCCGCGGTCTCTTGGTGGTCTCTTCCTCTGACGTTCACCGGATCCTTACATTTGGTGCGTTGGACGGGAATCACGCAGCATAGGACAAGGACACCCCAACAGACCCCTCTGGGGGTAAGTAAGGCGCTTCTTTCCATTTTTCCTTGCGATCGCTCAGAGCTTTTTGTTCAGGTTCCGTTTTTCCGTTTTTGGTTTGGGTTGGCCGAGTGGCTGCCAGCGGAGAACGTAAGTTCCCCCTGTCAGTGGTGGACAAAAGTGTCCTAAAGCCACAGACCACGTCCTTGCAAGGGATGCCTTGGAGGACTCAGGGAGTGATGGATGTGCCCTCATTAGGTGAGGAGGGACGGATGAGCCCACATTAGGTGACTCTGCTGCTAACCCATAATATCTTGCTGGCTACTTTTTTCTCTCAGGTTGAATTCACTGTCTGTCTTTGTGGTCTAACCCATCAGGTTTTGCCAGTTACTAGGTTCTAATCTTTACTTCTGAACTCGTGTTAAATGTTACCTGTGTGTACATGTTTGTGTCACGTTTGTATTGTCCTTGTCTCTGTTTGAGAAACTCTCATTATGGGACAAAGCCATTCCATGCCTCTGTCCTTGAAGCCTTTCCTGGTCCCTGCCTCCAATCCGACACCGTCACCCAGGATCCTATCACTCAAACCTTCTACTCCTTCCCCTCTTCCCTCCATTCTCCCTGAGTCACAAGATTGTAGATCTTGGGGTTGTGAACAAACGGGAGCTGCATGATGGTCTTTGTGTGTCTTTTTATCTGTGTTTCTGTTAAATGTGATGGCATTGTTTGGACCGATGCAGAGTCCCGAGTTCCAACCTGCCTTACATATGTGGAAGTTACTTTAGCTAAATTTTAAACTAATGCTTCTCCTGTGAGGGACCAAAAGTCAATAGAACCGCCAGTTTTTCTGTTCTCACCTTTTGCACCTCTCTTAGCTGTGTTTTAAAGAACTTTGATAAACTTTACTCCCCTTTGTTAAGCAAGATTACGGAAGCAGTGATTTCTTTTCTTCCCGTAGTTGGCTTGAGCATGCCCACTGCAGAGGGAAATGTCTGGGGTCAAAGAACTTTGATATCTCGCTTAAACTTTTCTCAAAACCCTGTCCTCATTATTAAATTGGCATTAATTGGCTTTGGGATGGGAACCAAGCCTTCAGTCATAAATTTTGACACCCCAGAGGGGACTTTAAATAAACCCCACTCTGCCCTCTTGGGGAAGCCTAGCACTCAAAACAACTGCAAGCAGAGGATGAAATTTTTGGGAACTGACTACTGCAAAGTTGGGAGACATAGAATATGCCTGGTGCCTGGGGTCAAAGCAAACCAGAGGAACTAATCCTGTAAGTAAATGGTGAGGCTAAGGGACTCCCAGCAGCTGACAGAGCCATTTTGCTGTGGGGAACTCCCTTATTCCTTACGTGCACTTTAAGGATTTCTCCACCTCTGTTTACTTAACAAAAGGGACAATGAATGCATTAGTATGTTGATATTATAGATTGTTTCTTGGGGATGATCTAGGGTGAATGTGTATCTAAAAATGATTTTTTTTATTTTAACCATATCGTATCTAAATGGGTTTCTAAAGCATTGCACTATGTTACAGTTAAAAGTTGGGTTTAAACAATTGTTTAGTTTGATTTCAGGTAGTTCATGCTAGGAAACTTAAATACTTAGGATAAAAAATAATTAAAGAGTTTTAATTTTGAACTAGGCAGCCTGAAAAAATTTCACTAGATATACCAGTGCATTAACTTGGGAAGAGATAATAAATTATGATATGGTATCTATTCCCATCAGTGTGTAAGATTTTAAAAAATGGTACTAAATTAAAACGTTGGTCTGGCTTATTGAAATGACATTAATTAGCAACAGTCTTGGAAATTTTTAAAGCTTAATTTCGGATACCCATGGTAGTGTGTGGTTCTTTTTAAAAAATTTTCAGCCAATTTAATGTAACTTAATACTATTAGAAACTTCATAACAAAGAAAGGGGCTTAACGATACTATAGAAACTTCTTCTGATGGTGGCTTTAATATTATCAAAAAATGATCCTATTTTCAGTTTTGTGTGAGCAAGTTTTTCTAGTGTAGAAAAATCTAAAGATATAAAATTTTGAGAATTACATCTTAAACTTGCATCAAAATTTTCAACATCCAAACCTGGAAATTATGACTTATAGCTAAAATGCCTTAGGCCTGAGGTTTCTGCTACGAATTCCAGTCTTTTCAGTTTTCCAGACCTCAGCCAGGACTTAAGTTGATATGCAAATAAAAGAAGCCTGCAGCACTCAGCAGGAGACAGATAAAAAAGAGTAAATGTGTCTTTTTACCTGAACTCAAACTAGACCTAACCAAAAAATTATATTATACGGTATTTACTAATTACTGGCCAGTCATCTTTTTTAGGACTCTTGCTTTTCTTAGATTCTGTATTTTTTTTTGAGCTCATGATCTTGATTCTGCTGATGGGTTAATGTTTTCTGATCAGTTCTATTTTTGATCGACTCTGGAGTTTTTAGCATTTCAATGGAGATTTCACCTGAAAAAGCTACAAGGCTTTTACTATTGTGTTATGTGTTACATTTGTGTTACGTGTTGTATGTTGGTATGTCTGTATGTGTGTATGTCCATATATCATGCAGTGATATGACAATTGACAGATGAGGAGCACTCATGAAAAATTTAGAATGTATCCAAATGTCTTTGATTCACGTGATTCATATGTTTTAATTCAAATTGGGTAAACAGATAAAAATAAAGATGTCTTTAAAATTAGGCCTATAAGTTTTCTAGGTTTTCAAAAAGGCCCTAATAAAATGTAGATGTCTATAAAATAATCTGCCTAAATTCAGAAATTTACAAGTATTGTATTGAAATGTGAACAGAAAGAGGTTAGTAGATGAAAAAGAGAAACTAAAAGGTTCCAGATATAGATCTAATAGAGGAAAAATGTGTTTCTGGATAAGAGAGTCTATATGATTAAGTAATTAAAAGGGTTTAAGTAAATAATAAAAAAAGGTTTGTGTAACTTGGTTATATGTGTAAGTTTTGAGCAAGTAATCTTAAAAAAATAAACAGCTGGTAAAACAAGTACTGTTTTTATAAAATTGTGCCATGTTATTTCTTTAAAATCTAAACTTGTTTAATACAAAAACATCAATGTAATTGTGGTGTTAATGTGTTCATATCTTCCAGGTATACAAGTCTGTAAGGAAGAAGCTTCCAAAGACCATTGTATCAAGCTGGTGTTCTAAGGTTGTATGGTAATTCTAGGCTTAAAAGAAAAACATGTTGGAGATTTATGTATATCATTTGTGTTCTATAATTGGACTTGTTATCAATAAGATATGTACAGTTCCATGTTACTTTTTACACTGAGATACAATCTAAAAGTATTTTTAACTTAATGAGAGCCAAATCTGTGAAGGTTTTATTGTAAACACAAAGGTAATGCCCATTCATTTCCATGTGAAAACTGTTTTCTTCAGGCTTCACAAAGGGGTGGCCTGAGACAAAGACTTTCCTGATATTCAGGGCAACATAACAATAGGTAATCAAAAGGCCCAAAGCAGGGTTTCTCCACTGAGACTTTACTGGCTACACTGATATCTGAGTTTTCTGAGATGCTTGCCATTCCCTTCAGCTATCCAGTACATGGCCATGTCACAGATCTTGGAAGTGGTTCATATATTGGACACAAAATCATGAGCCTATTCTGGAGAGTGGCCAGAATTCAGGAAGAAAACAGGAACGTAGGAAGATAGTTGGTGTTGCCCATTGATAAGGCAAGCCACACTCCATTTATAAATTGTGCCGGATGAATGCTGGGAAGTTTTCTCCTTGAGAGGATACACCCATTGAGGCATTCTCTTTTCTAATGTCTTCAACCACGGACACAGTGGGATACACAGACCTAAAAACACTCGCCTTGTCAAAGGACTAACTAGAAACACTCCACTCCAAACCAAACACACCCCCTTTCCTAACTATTCTCAGAACAAAAGAAAAAACCACAAACCCATACGCACAACCACAAAGGCACCTCCTTCCCCCAAGTAGGTCTGGAACTATCCAGAGTGTCCTCTGACCGGAGGGCCATACTATGTTCCCCAGAAATGGTCTGTCCTGTCTCAGATCTGGGCTCCTTGGTCAACTCTGTGAAGTTTTCAGGAGCCAGCAGTGAGCCTCTACCTGTTTTCTCCGGAAGGGCCCCTCTTCAGAATTTTTCTGGAATTTGGCCATTCTCACATAAGTAGGTACCACAAAAGACTGACTCTGTCCTCGGAAAACCCAAACAAGTGAGAACACTGGAACTGGTGCTGGGACTGGGTCGTGGTGCCTGGCTTCCTGGAACCCAAATTTGGAGAGTTCCATCAACAAGGATGTGAGGTGAGGTCACTTCCTTTAGTAACTGAATGAGGTCACTGCCTTGGCAACCAATTTGTCCTAACATTTGCTTCCTAAGGTCTCATAACATGGAGGATGTCCCTACTACCTGTGACACTTTCACAAGTTAGAATAGTATAGAAACCATAGTCACCTGGGAACAGCTCTCCACAAAGGCCTAGTTTGGTTCATCTCCTCTACCTTAAGAAGAGAGAATCTGATTCAGACACAACCCTTCATCCTGACCAGGTTGTTTGCCATGGAAGATGCCTTTTGCTCTATCATGTCCTTCATAGCTGCCTACGTCTTCTCCAGGGATCATTTCTGCATGGAACTTTGAAGTTTTCAGCAGGTGGAAGATCCCCTGCATTCCTGTATTGTAAGACCAAATCTTTCCCTGCTTTTCTGAACACTTAGATTGAGGGAACAGTGTATGGTTAGGGTTAATAATATGTTCAATTAAAACCAAAATACTCCCACATGGCCCTCATTTTCTTCCATGTAGACATTCATCATAACCTCTGGCTGGAGGTTTTCATAAGGGGCGCAGCCCAAGACAGTGTCCAAAATAAGTTCCCTTTCCCCTCATTTTCCTAAAGTCAGGGTTTCCTGGACACCCTTCCTGTAAACCAGGATTGATCAAATAGGCCTGCCAGTAATACTGCTCTGTTTCTTCATTTTGAAGCCTACTGACTGTGAGGTATAGATTCTTTATGTGATTTGGAGTCATGTGAGAACCCAAGCACTGCTGCAGGGCTTTGAAGAACTCATTTGTCTCAAAGGATCCCTCTACTTACTTGATGGAGGTCAGGAACCTAACAGAGGAAGCAAGAGACTTCATCCACAATGACTGATCTTTTTGCCATTTTGGTTTTGGATGCACACATGGGATCTTTCTTTAGATCCATCAGGTGCTGAAAATCAAAGCCACAGCCTCTCTCAGAGCCGAAAGGATGATTCAGACACATCCCTTTCCAAAGCAATTAAGCAAAGAGCCACAGGTGATGCTCATTCATTTCCAATTGAAAGCAGTTTTTTTCAGGCTTCACAAACTGGTGGCCTGAGGAAAAGACCTTCCTGACATTCAGGTCAACAGAACAGTAGGTTAGCAAAAGGCACAAAGCAGGGTTTCTCTACTGAGACTTTACTGGTCACACTGATATCCGAGTTTTCTGAGATGCTCCCAATTCCCTTTATCTATCCAGTACATGGCCATGTCACAGAACTCGACAGAGGTCCATATCTTGGACAAAAAAACATGAGCCTATTCTGGAGAGTGGCCAGAATTCAGGAAGAAAACAGGAACTAAGGAAAGAAGTAGGTGTTGCCCATATAAGGCAAGCCACAGTCCATTCATAAATTGGGCAGGATGTGTGCTGAGATGCTTTCTACTAGACAGGACACATCCATTGATGCATTCACTTTTCTAATATCTACAACCACGGAAAAAGTGGGAAACACAAACATAGAAACACTCGCCATGTCAAATGACTTACCAAAAACAGTCCACTCCAAACCAAACATACTGCCTTTCCTACCTATTCTCAGAACATGATATAAAACTACAAATTCACACCCACACCCACAAAGGCACCTCCATTACCCAAGTAGGTCTGTGACTATCCAGAGTGTCCTCAGACTGGTGGGCCTTACTCTGCTCCCTCGAAATGGACTTTCCTGTCTCAGATCAGGTCTCCTTTACCAACTCTGTAAAGTTGTCAGCATCAATCAGTGAGTCACTACCTGCTTTCTCAGGAAAGGCCCCTCTTCAGAGCTTTCCTGGCATTTAGCCATCCACACATCAGTATGTACCAAGAAAGACCGACTCTGTCCTTGGTAAATCCAAACAAGTGAACCCACTGGAACTGGGACTGGGACTGGCTCTGAGTGCCTGGCTTCCTGGATCCCAAGTTCAGAGAGTTCCATCACCAAGGAAGTGAGGTAGGTCACTTCCTTCAGGAACTGAATGAGGTCACTATCTTGGCAACCACTTTATCCTAACATTTGCTTCCAAGGGTCCCATGAGAGAGAGGCTTCCCCTACTTCCTGTGTCACATTCACAAGATAGAATGGTATATCAACCATAGGCACATGTTAACAGCTCTCCACACAGACCTGGTTTGGTCCATCTTCTCTACATTAAGAAGAGAGAGGCTTATTCAGACACATCGCTTCATCCTGACCAGGTATTTTACCAAGGAAGATATCTGTTGCTCTCTCAGGTTCTTCATAGCTGCCTACATCTTCTCTAGGGTTTATTTCTGCATGGAACTTGAGGTTCTCAACAGGTGGAAGATCCCCTATCTACCTGTATTATAACACCAACTCTGTCCCTGCTCTTCATAAAGTTAAATTGAGGGAACAGTGCATGGTTAGGTTTAATAGCATGTTCGATTTGGGTTAGGAATCATTCTGTGAGATGAATAATGGTATTGGGAACCTCCGATATTACAAGCATATATAGGTGTAATATAAGTATGAAAACAGAAATCTAGGAAAGATTTCAAACCCAGATGAACATTGGGCCCTTGATTGGGATACTTAGCTTTGAATAATTTCCGCAAAGTTGTGTCAGATAAATCGATATACAATGGTATAGGACCTTGTACCTTGGATGACTGAATGAGGAAGAGATCGTCCAGACAAAAAGAGATAGTTCGAAAAGTTATTTAGATATAGGGTTTTGGTTAGAGAGTGAATGTAAATGTCAGCATATGTGAAGAGTCAGTCACAGTGATGAACTGGGGAAAATGTTTAGGAAAGCATATATCAATAGAGACATTAGGAAATCAGGGAAAGTACAAAGTGAGTGATAGGATAAGATGTTTTTAACATGGTTGAGTTTGAATATATAATCTTAGGAAGAAACAAATATGTAGTCACCAATAGGAATGATATTTGAGATCATTAGTTAATCAGGACATGGATGTTGTTAGTAATACATGCTCACATTAAATTTAGGCTTTGGTACAATCATAAGGGTGTCCTTTGCATTTTTTGTCAGGAATATTACTGTGTTGAAATGTAAATGTATATCAGGTGACTACAGTATTTCTTCAACTATTTCTGAAAGCAACATTTTAAGACTGATAAGTTAGTATTGGGGACACAAGTACGTGTACCCTGTGCCTATGATTATAAAGATGATGCCTTAATAGACCATACTGTAAATAAATAATATAACTGGATCAAACTTTAAATAATTGATTGAATTGATATCTGAAAATATATAGGAAATCTTATATTGATATACATAAGTTCATTCTAACCAGTTATACATCTAATGGTAATTTTAGCATTATGGTTTATGATGAAGAGTGTGGGAGTTTTGCTTCAAAAATGATTATGGAAATCGAAAATAATATGTTTGGAAATAATCTCATGCAAAGAACAGTCAAGAAACATGGAGGAATACATATGTTCTGAAGCAGCAAGTAATTGCAAGTGAACCAAATGCGTACAGATTTGTGAACTTGTGGATGAAAAGTATTATCCTATGATGTCCATAAACTGAAGAAATTGTAATGTACCAGTGTTGAATAAAAATGAACTTCAAAATACACATCATGTCCCATAGGATTTTACTTGCATTGATGTTAAACTGGGTCAGTTACTGTACAAATATTAGGATTTGTAAGCACCATTCACCAAAGTTAGTTTTCAGTACTGGGAAATAAATATGTATTTCATGTGGATGAATATTTCTGAGAATAATCTTGTGAAAATTTGATTATAAATCCACATATAGGAACATGAGTTAAATTAATGAGTGTATAATAAGACACATATATTTCATATTTTGAATAATCTGGAGAAAAATATATATATATATATATAGATACAAACACAGACATTAAAATGTAGTAATATGTATGCCAGTCAAAATTCATTATGAAATATATATCATCCTCATATCCAAAAATATTCTTTTTACTGAGCATGGATTTATGTATAATGCTGTTCATCTAGGAAATTCACCAATATGTTGAATTTTCAGTTCCATCAGTATTTAGGGGCAGTGATCTCTTCTCACAATCTGTATCATCCTAAAACAGCAAGCTCACAAGAATGTACGTGTGATACCAGGTAGGATACTAAATATGCATAATATATTTCATGAGATGAATATGCTACAGAGAAAGGGAGACAGAAATGTACATATGTGTTAACTTTAAAAACTCATGGAGAAGTATTACAATAAAAAGTTGACTAGATTTATAACACATACACTTGATAAAGCAGAACGCAAGTCCTAGTATACACCATGCCTCCTATGTACGGCCTGTATTTCTATTCTGTTAGGTTTCTTTTTCTACATCATATTAAGATTAGTAGTCAGAGTCTAGTAGGGTATGGGTTAGTGACAGGGATTCAGTATTTCTAATGGAAAATAGGAAAATGAATCTAATGTGTATGCAAATATTTGCTAGACAAAAATCTTCCCACTGTCCTCCAAAACAATGCCTTGATATTTCCTTCGCCACAAGTAATACACAATTAGTGGAGAAGAGTTTGAAAATCTGTGAATATATATCTGGAAAAGAAAATGCTCAGGAGTTCACAACCTTGGAGGTGGTAGAGGAATTTCCAAAAGTAAGGTACAGGGTAAACACTCCACAAACATGGAACTCTGGTGGCCTACTGAGTTTTTGAGAAACTGCCTCTGAGTTTGGGCCCTTGAAAAATTTGTTGTTGTCAGGAGCTTTAGCTTCCTTTGTATTGAGACCATCAAACCTGGGTCGGCTTCTATGTGACCTGGATGACATGGTTCCTTATATGCTATTGAACATGAGGAAGAAGTTCTGAATTTTCCCTTTGTTAGTAAACTGAGGACACTGGGGTCTAAGTGTCTAACCATGTGATCTGTGAAGCCATTTGGTCATACTCCACTTTTCGTGGTGTTTCTTACTGCTACACTGGGAGTTTGGTATTGGCTTCATGTAATACAAGGAGAAAAACTGGGACACAGTGCTAGAGGGAGTACTCTCACGTGTAGTGGGTGAGGGTCTGCAGGAGAATGCACCAACCAGGCTTCTATCCCAAAAAGCTTGCACCCATGTCCATAGCAACCTGATTCTGAACATTGCCCTGAAACCTCTCCATATAACAAGGTCCCTTTACTTGTAAGGTTCTGCTGGCTGCAACATGTCAGTCACAAGTCATTCGGAAACCAATGGCAGAACCACGTGTCCCGACCACAGATGTTTTATCATACACCTGCCCACCACTGCTCTGGGCCCACTAATCAGCAGGCTCCAACTTTCTGGCACCTCTGTTCTCACCATTTTCATGAAACCCAGTCAATCAATGCAATGTCTGGTACACTCATGATCAGCAACAGATATCCAAAGGTTCTCCAGTGCCATCTGTTCATGGAAATTTAAAAAATTCATGGTATTTATCTAGCCAATTTTCTAGGATGAAGTTGGAGGCACTGTGGCTTTCAATTTATTCAGGAACCATGAAATGGTGAGGAAGCTTATTTCAATTAAAGCTCGGGAGAACTCTCAGAGGCAAGGTTTCCCAAAGAGTGGCCAAAAGGTCACATTAAGCCAGGCCCATTGAGGTCTACAATTGAGGTCCATGTGTGTTTTGACTCTCAACAATGGCTGCCACGTCTTTCTGAATAAAGTCATGTGACATCCTGCCTGAGATTCCCAGTGCTCTTTGGAAAGCTATCCTGAGCCTAGATCTCAGTCTCCAAGGGCAACTCTCATGTGTGGCCTCCTAAAATCCCAACACAATTAATGTCAATACTTCTCTGAGTTCATTTCAGTCTCTAAGGGGAATCACTCCAGAGTTGAAGTCCATGTGGACCCAGTCATCTCTTCCAACCACCACACAAATGACCACAATTAAACCAAAACACTCCCACATGGCCCTCATCTTCTTCAATATAAACTCTCATCATAACCTCTTGCTGGAGGTTTCCATGAGGGACACAGCCTAAGGAAGTGTCCAAAATAAGCTCACTTGCCCCTTATTTGCCTAAACTCAGTGTGGCCTGGAAACCCTTCCTGTGAACCAGATGTGATCAAATAGGCCTGCCATTAATACTGCTCTACTTCTCCAATTTGAGGCCTACTCTCTGTGGGGCATAGATTCTTTATGTGAATTGGGGTCATGAGAAAATCAAGCACCTATGGGCTACCCTCTGCAGGGCTTTGAAGAACCCATTTCAGTGAGTCGAGGAATTGGACCAAATGTTCTTTAAATATAGGGTTTTTGTTAAAGAGTGAAAGTAAATGTCAGCATATTTGAAGAGTCAGTCACAGTGATGAACTGGGGAAAATGTGTAGGAAATCAGATATCAATAGAGACATTAGGAAATCAGGCAAAGTACAAAGTGAGTGATAGGATAAGACATTTTTAACAGGGTTCAGATTCAATATTTAATCTTAGGAAAAAACAAATATGTAGTCACCAATAGGAATGATATTTGAGATCATTAGTTAATCAGGACTTGGATGTTGTTAGTAATACATGCTCACTTTCAATATAGGCTTTGGTACAATCATAAGTGTGTCCGTTGCATTTTGTGTCAGGAATATTACTGTGATAAAATGTGTATGTATATCAGGTGACTAGAGTATTTCTTCCACAAATTCTTAAAGCAATATTTTAAAGACTTATAAATTAGTATTGGGGATACAAATAGGTATACCATCGGTCTATGAATATAGAGATGATGCCTTAATAGACCATACTGTGAATAAATAATATAACTGGTTCAAACTTTAAATAATGGATTGAATTGATATCTGAAAATATATAGGAAATTTTATATTGATATACATAAATTCATTCTAACCAGTTATACATCTAATGGTAATATTAGCATTATGGTTTATCATGAAGAGTGTCTGAGTATTGCTTCAAAAATGATTATGGAAATCAAAAATAATGTGTTTGGAAAGAATCTTATGAAAAGAACAGTCAAGAAACATGGAGGAATACATGTGTTCTGAAGTAGGAAGTGATTGAAAGTGAACCAAATGCCTATAAATTTGTGAAATTGTGGATGAAAGGATATATCCTATAATGTCCATAAACTGCAGAAATAGTAATGTATCAGTGTGGAATAAAAATGAACTTCAAAATACACATCATGGTCCCATAGGTGTCTACTTGCATTGATGTGAAACTGGGTCAGTCACTGTGGAAATATTACGATTTGTATGCACCATTCACTGAATTTAGTTTTCAGTACTAGGAAATAAATATGTATTTAAGGTGGATGAATATTTCTAAGAATTATTTTGTAAAAATTTGATTATAAATCCACATACACACACATGAGTGAATTTAGAAAGTGTATAATAAGACACATATATTTCATATTTTGGAAAATCTAAAGAGTAGATATCTATATCTATATAGATAGATAGATAGATAGATAGATAGATAGATAATTAGATACTCACATACACAGACATTAAAATGTAGCAATATATGCCATTCGAAAATCATAATAAAATAGATATCATCCACGTATCCAAAAATATTCATTTTACTGAACATTTATTTATGCATAATACTGTTCATCTAGGAAATTCACCCATAGGTAGAATTTCCAGTTCCATCAGTATTTAGAGGGAGCGATCTCTTCTCACAATTTGTATCTTCCAAAATAAGCAAGCTCACAAGAATGTACATGTGATACCAGGTAGAATTCTAAAGATGCATTAAAAAATACATGTGATGAATAGGCTACAGAGAAAGTGAGACAGAAATTTACATATGTGTTAATTTTAAAAACTCTTGGAGAAGTATTACAATGAAAAGTTGACTAGATTTATAACACATACCATTGATAAAGCCGAAGGCAAGTCCAAGTATACACCATGACTCCTATGAAAGGCCTGTATTTCTATTCTGTTAAGTTTCTTTTTCTCCATCATATTTTGATTAGTAGTCAGAGTCTAGTAGGGTATGGGGTAGGTTCAGGGATTCAGTATTTCAAATGGAAAATATGAAAATGAATCTAATGTGTATGCAAACATGTGCTACACAAAAATCTTCCCACTCTCATCCAGAACAATGCTTTGACATTACCTTCGCCCCAAATAAGACACAATTAGTGGAGAAAAGTTAGAAAATCTGTGAATACATATGTGGAAAGAAAAATGCTCAGGAGTTCACAAACTTGTAGGAGGTAGAACGGGTTACAAAAAGGGAGAGGGTAAACACTCCACAAACATGGAGCTCTGCTGGCCTAATGACTTTTTGAGAAACTGCCTCTGAGGTTGGGCAGTTAAAATATATGTTGTTGTCAGGAGCTTTAGCTTCCTTTGTAGTGAGACCATCAATTCTGGGTCTCCATCTATGTGACCTGGATGACATGGTTTTTTTATTTTCTAGTGAACATGAGGCAGCAGTGCTGAATTCTCTCTTTGTAGGTAAACTTTGGCCACTGGGGTCTAAGTATCTAACTGTGTTGTCTGAAAAGCCATTTGGACATTATCCACTTTCGTGGTGTTTTTTTACTGCTGCACTGTGAGTTTGGTATTGGCTTCACGAAATACAAGGAGTTCTACTGGGACTCAGTGCTGGAGGATGTACTCTCACGTGTGGTGGGTTACTAAAATGCACCAGTGGGGCTTCAATCCCACATAGCTTTTCAACTTGACAATAGCAACTTGATTCTGGACATTGGCAGGAATCCTCTCCATATAATAAGATGCCTTTACATACAGTCTGCTGGCTGTACCATGTCAGTCACAAGTGATTTCTAAGCGAATGGCAGATCCACGTGGCCCCACCAGAAATGTTTTTTTCACACACCTACACTCCACTGCTCTAGGCCCACTAGTCTGCAGGCTCCAACTTTCTGGCATCTATGTTCTACACTTTTTCCATGAAACCCAGTCAATCAAGGCACTGTCTGGTACAATCATGATCAGCAACAGGACATCCAGAGGTTCTCCAGTGCAACCTGGTCATGGTAATTTCAAAAAATTCATGGTATTTATCTAGATATTTTTCAATAATGAAGTTGGAGGCACTGTGGGATTCAATTTATACAGGAACCATTAAAAGGTGAGGAATCTCATTTCAATGAAAGGTCTGGAGAACTCTCACAGGCAAGGCTTCCCAAAGAGTGGGCAAAAGGTCACATGAAGCCAGGCCCATTGAGGTCTACAATGTGAATTCCATGTGCGTTTTGACTCTCAACTATGGCTGACAATCTTTCAAAATAAAATCTTGTGATATCCTGGCTGAGATTCCCAGTGCTCTGTGGAAAGTCACCCTGGGCCTAGATCTCAGTTTCCAATGGCGAATCTCATGCGTGGCCTCCAAAAATCCCAACACAATTCATGGCAATACTTCTCTGAGCTCAGTTCCACAACTCAGTCTCTAAGGGGAATCACAACAGAATTCAAGCCCAGGTGGACCCAGGCATCTCTTCCAATTGCCACACAAATGACGACAATTAAAACCAAAACACTCCCACAGGGCCCTCTTCTTCTTTTATATAGACACTAATCATAACCTCTAGCTGGAGGTTTTCATGAGGGGCACAGCCCAAGACAGTGTCAAAAATAATCTCCCTTGCCCCTCATTTGCCTAAAGTCAGGGTGGCCTGGACAACATTCCTGTGAAACAGAAGTGATCATATAGGACTGCTGTTAATACTGCTCCACTTCTCAAATTTGAGGCCTACTGACTGTGGGGTATAGATTCTTTGTGTGAATTGGAGTCATGAGAAAACGCAAGCACCTATTGTCCAGCCTCTGCAGGGCTTTGAAGAACTCATTTGACACAAATGATCCCTATTCTCACTTGATGGAGGTCATTAATATTACAGAGGAAGGCGAGAGGCTTCATGTACAATGACTGATCTTTTTTTCCATTTTGGTTTTGGATGCCCACATGGGATCTTTCTCTAGATACATCAGGTGCTGAAAATCTAAACCACAGGCTCACACAGGGCCAAGAGGCTGATTCAGACAAATCCCTTTCCAAAGCAATGAAGTAAAAAGCCACAGGTGATTCCCATTCATTTCCATTTGAAAACTCTTTTCTTCAGGCTTCACTAAGGTTTGGCCTGAGGCAAAGACCTTTCTGACATTCAGAGCAACAGAACAATAGGTAATCAAAAGCCCCCAAGCAGGGTTTCTCCTAGGAGACTTTCCTGGTTACTCTGATATGTGAGTTTTCTGAGATGCTCGCCATTCCCTTCAGCTATCCAGTACATGGCTATGTCACAGAGCTTGGAGGTGGTACGTATCTTGTACAAAAATACATGATACTAATCTTTAGAGTGGCCAGAATTCAGGAAAAAAATGAGAACATAGGTAGATAGCAGGTGTTGCCCATGGATAAGGCAAGCCTCAGTCCATTCATTAATTGGGAAGGATGCATACTGGGAAGTTTTCTACTAGACAGGACACACCCAATGAGCTATTTTCTTTTCTAATATCTACAAAGAAAAACACAGTGGGATACACAGACACAGAAACAGTCTCCTTGTCAAATGACTTACTAGAAACAGTCCACTCCATACCAAACAAACCTCCTTTTTTACCTATTCTCAGATCATGAGAAAAAACCACAAACACAAACCAACACCCACAAATGCACCTCCTTCTTCCAAGTAGGTCTGTGACTATCTGGAGTGTCCTCTGACTGGTAGGACATACGATGTAACCCAGAAATGGCCTTTCTGTCTCAGATCTGGTCTCCTTCGTCAAATCTGTGAATTTATGAGGAGGCAGTGGTGAGCCAATTCCTATGCTCTCAGGAAAGACCCCTCTTCAGAGCT
Source organism: Callospermophilus lateralis (assembly GCF_048772815.1). NCBI lineage: Eukaryota > Metazoa > Chordata > Mammalia > Rodentia > Sciuridae > Callospermophilus > Callospermophilus lateralis. The sequence goes on from NW_027512488.1 coordinate 218,736, forward strand.
TTCTTGGTATTTGGCAACCCTTACATCAGTAGGTACCAAGAAAGACTGACTCTGTCCTTGGTAAATCCAAAGAAATGAGCTCACTGTGACTGCGACTGGGACTGGCTCAAGGTGCCTGGCTTCCTGGATCACAAAATTCAGAGACCTCCATCACCAAGGAAGTGAGGTGAGGTCACTACCTTCAGAAACTGAATGAGGTCACTGTCTTGGCCACCACTTTGTCCTAACAGTTTCTTCCTATTGTCTCCTGACATGGAGGCTGCCCTACTTCCTGTGATACTTTCACATGTTAGAATGGTATAGAAACCATAGTCACCTGGGAACAGCTCTCCACACAGGCCTGCTTTGGTCCATCTTCCCTGCATTAAAAATAGAGAGGATGACTCAGACACATCCTTTCATCCTGACCATGTTGTTTGCCATGGAATATGACTTTTGTTCTCTCAGGTCCTTCATAGCTGCCTGCATCTTCTCCAGGGATAATTTCTGCATGGATTTTGAGGTACTCAGCAGGTGGAAGATCTCCTAATTTCCTGTATTGTAATACCAACTTTGTCCCTGCTCTTCTGTAAAGTGAGATTGAGGGAATATTGTATGGTCAGGTTTAATAGCATGTTCGATTTGGGTTGGAAATCATTCTGCTGGATGAATAATTGTATTGGGAACCAGCGATATTTTTAAGAATATAGAGGGAAAACATAAGTATGAAAACAGAAATCTAGGTAATATTTGAAGCCCAGAAGGATTTGGACCCTTGATTGGGATCCTTAGCTTGAGTTATGTTTTGCACCGAGGTCTCAGTTAAACTGATATACAATGGCATAAGACCCTGTACCTCAGATGATTAAATGTAGAAGAGAACATCCAGTCAAAAAGGGATTGTGTGTAGGATTAGGAAGATAGTCAGTAGGTTTAGGAGGAAGAGTGAGTCTAGGATTTGGACAAAATGTTCTTTAGCAATAGGGTTTTGGTTAGAGAGTGAATATAAATGACACCATATGTGAAGAGTCAGGCACAATGATGAACTGGGGAAAATATGTAGGAAAGCAGACATCAATAGAGACATTAGGAAATCTGGCAAAATATAACATGATAGGATTAGAGATTTTCAACAGGGTTGAGGTTGAATACATAATCTTAAGAAGAAACAAATTTGGAGTCACCAATAAGATTGACATTTGAGAGCATTAGGCAACCTGGACATGGATATATTTAGTAATCCATGTTCACATTCCATTGAGGCCTTGGTACAATCATAAGGGTGACCTTCGCATTTTGTGTCCAAAATATTACTGTGATAATATGTATATGAAGATCAGGTGACATGAGTATTTCTTCCACCATTTCTGGGGGAAATATTTTGAAAAGATATAAATTAGTACTGGGGATACTAATAGGCTTACCCTGTGTTGATGAATATAGAGATGATGCATTAATAGACCATAATGTGAATAAATTATATGACTGGTTCCAAATTGAAATAATGGATTGTATTGATATCTGAAAAAATAGAAGAAATCATTTATTGATATACATACATTCATTCCAACCACTTACATATCTAATGGTTATCTTAGGGTTACCGTTTATCATGAATAGTGAATGAGTTTTGCTTCAAAAATGATTATGGAATCGAAAATAATGTGTTTAGAAAGAAGTCTAGTGAAAAGACGAGTCAAGAAACATGGAGAAATATAAGTGTTCTGAAGGAGGAAGTGATTGAAAGTGAACCAAATGTTTATAAATTTGTGAATTTGTGAATGAAAGGATATATTTTATGATGTCTATAAACTGAAGAAATAATAACGTACCAGGTTTGAATAAAAATGAACTTTAATAAACACATCATATCCAATAGGAATCTACTTGCATTGATGTTAAACTTGGTCAGTTACTGTAGAAATATTACGATTTGTAAGCACCCTTCCCAGAAGTTAGTTTTCAGTACTAGGAAACAAATATGTATTTCAGTGGATGTATATTTCTGAGAATAAACTAGTTAAAAGTTGATTATAAATCCACATATATGAATATGAATGAATTCAGGCGGTGTATAAGAAGACACATATATTTCATATTTTGGTAAATCTGGAGAATATATATATATATATATATATATATATATATATATATATATATATATATAGACACACAAACACACACACATTATAATGTAGCAATATATATGCCAATTGAAATTCATCATGAAAAATAACTCATCCGCATATCCCAAAATATTCATTTTACTGAACAGTAATATATGTATAGTGTTGTTCATCTAGGAAGCTCACTCATGCGTTGAATTTTCTGTTAAAACAGCGTTTAGGAGGAGTGATCTCTTCTCACAATTTGTATCTGCCAAGTCAGCCACCTCACAAAAATGTACATGTGAAACCAGGTAGGATTCTATTTGTGCATATAAAAATACATTTGCTTAATAGGCTACAGAGAAAGGGAGACAGGAATTCACATATTTCTTAACTTTAAAAACACATGGAGAATTATTTCAAAAAATAATTGACTAGATTTATAACTCCTACCTTATATCATGCAAAGGGTAAGTCCAACTATACACCATGCTTCCTCTGAAATGCTTGTATTTCTATTCTGTTTGGGTTATTTTTCTCCATTATATTAGGATTAGTAGTCAGAGTTTAGTAGGGTATGGGTTAGTGTCAGGGATTCAGTATTTCAAACAGAAAATTGTAAAATGAATCCAATGTTTATGCAAATATGTGCTAAACAAAATCTTCTCTCTCTCATCCAGAACAATGACTTGACATTCCCTTCGCCCCAAGTAAGTCAGAATTAGAGGAGAAGAGTTAGAAAATCTGTGAATATATATTTAGAATGGAAAATGCTCAGGAGTTCACAACCTTGGAGTTGATAGAGCAGTTTCCAAAAGTAAGTGACATGGTAAACACTCCACAAACATGGAGATCTGCTGGCCTAAACACTTCTTGAGAAATTGCCTCTGAGCTTGGGCACTTGAAATATATGTTGTTTTCAGGAGCTTTAACTTCCGATGTAGTGAGACCATCAAAGCTAGGTCTGCATCTATGTGACCAGGAGGACATGGTTTCTTATTTTCCAATGAACATGAGGCAGCAGTGCTAAATTCTCTCTTTGTAGCTAAATTGTGGCCACTGGGGCTAAGTGTCTCCCCATGTGGACTGTAAAGCCATTTGGTCATCCTCGACTTTTTGTTTTGTTTCTTGCTGCTGCACTGGGAGTTTGGTATTTGCTTCACGAAATACAAGGAGTTCAAGTGGGACACAGTGCAGGAGGGAGTTCTGTCACGTGTGGTGGGTCAGTGTCTGCATGAGAATGCACCAACTAGGCTTCTATCCCACACAGCTTGCCCCTTGACCATAGCAACCTGATTCTAAACATTGCCGTGAAAAATCTCCATATAACAAGATGCCTTTATATAGAAGGGTCTGCTGGCTGCACCGTGTCTGTCTCAAGGCATTTGAAAGTCAATGGCAGATCCACATGGCCCCACCAGAGATGTTTTATCACACACCTGCACACCACTGCTCTAGACCCACTACTCAGCAGGCTCCAACTTACTGGCATCTCTGTTCTACACGATTTTCATGATACCTAGTCAATCAAGGCACTGTCTGGTATACTCATGATCAGCAACAGGACATCCAATGGTTCTCCAGTGCCACCTGGTCATGAGAATTTCTAAAATTTTATGGTATTTATCTAACTATTTTTCACAGATGAAGTTGTTGGTACTGTGGGTTTCAATTCATTCAGGATCCATTAAATGTTGAGGAAGCTCATTTTAATGAAGGATCTGGAGATCTCTCACAGGCAAGGCTTCCCAAAGAGTGGTCAAATTGTCACATGAAGCCAGGCCCATTGAGGTCTACAATGTGAGGTCATGTGTGTTTTGACTCTCAACGATGGCTGCCAAGTCTTTCAGAATAAAACCTGTGATATCCTAGCTGAGATTCCCAGTGCTCTCTGGAAAGCCTCCCTGGGCCTAGACCTCAGTTTCCAAGGGCGACTCTCATGTGTGGCCTCCTGAAATCCCAACAACATTCATGGCAATACTTCTCTGAAGTTAGTTCCAAATCTCATTCTCTAAGGGGAATCACATCAGAGTTCAAGCCCAGGTGGACCCAGTCATCTCTTCCAACTACCACACAAATGACCACAATTAAAACCAAAACACTCCCACATGGTTCTCATCTTCTTCCATGTAGACACACATCATAACCTGTGGATGGAGTTTTCCATGAGGGGCACAGCCAAACCAGTGCCCAAAATAAGCTCCCTTGCCCCTCATTTGCCTAACGTCAGGGTGGATTGGACATGCTTCCTGTGAACCAGGAGTGATCAAATAGGCCTGCCGTAAATGCTCCACTTCTCCACTTTGAGGCCTTCTTACTGTGGGGATTATATTCTTCTTTTTCTAAATTTTTTTGGAAATTTAATTGGAAAGTTAAAAAAAATTGTTTTGCAGAATGTTAAATTTCTAATGGCAAAGCCTTCACCTTGTTTGTGAAGGAAACCTTGATGCCTTGCCAATCTGGTAACATGGAGACACTCAAAATTTTCTGTTACATACTACATGGATGAATGGCTACAGCACATAGTTTCTTAAAACTGAAAGGCAGATACCAGCAAGTAAGATAACAAATAAAAGACAATTTTATTAAAAAATAAAGTTGTTAAATGACTCAAATATTGGAAATTCAATTCTTTTTATTTCTGGTTGTTCAAAACATTATAAAACTCATGATATATCATCTTTCATACATTTGACTCAATTAGGTTATGAACTCCCATTTTTACCCCAAATACAAATCGCAGAATCACATCAGTTACACACTCACGTTTTTACATAATAGCATACTAGTTATTGTTGTATTCTGCTACCTTTCCAATCCCCTACTATTCCCCCTCCCCTCCCATCTTCCCTCTCTACCTCACTGCTGTTGTTTAATTCTCTCCCTTGTTTTCCCCTCTTTAGCCTCACAACCTCTTATATGTAATTTTGTGTAACATTGAGTAGTCTCCTACCATTTCCATATGCTTTTCCTTCTCTCTCCCTTTCTCTCCCCCCACTCATCTCTGTTTAGTTTTAATATTTTTCTCATGTTCTTCCTCCCTGTTCTGTTCTTATTTGCTCTCACTATATAAAAGGAAACATTTGGCATTTGTTTTTTAAGGATTGGATAGATTCGCTTAGCATAATCTATTCTAATGCCATTCATTTCCCTGCAAATTCTATGATTTTGTCATTTTTCAGTGCTGTGTAATACTCCATTGTGTATAGATGCCACATTTTTATTATCCATTCGTCTATTGAAGGGCATCTAGGTTGGTTCCAAAGTCTAGCTATTGTGAATTGTGCCGCTATGATCATCGATGTGGCAGTATCCTTATACTGCTCTCTATTAACATCCTCAGGGAAGAGTCTGAGAAGGGCGATATCTCGGTCAAATGGTGGTTCCATTCCCAGCTTTCCCAGGAATCTCCATACTGCTTTCCATATTGTACTCACCAATTTGCAGTCCCACAAGCAGTGTACAAGTGTACCCTTTACCCCACATCCTCACCAACACTTATTGTTGTTCGACGTCATAATGGCTGCCAATCTTACTGGAGTGAGATGGTATCTTAGGGTGGTTTTGATTGCATTTCTCTGACTGCTAGAGATGGTGAGCATTTTTTCATGTACTTGTTGATTGATTGTATGTCCTCCTCTGTGAAGTGTCTGTTAAGATCCTTGGCCCATTTGCTGATTGGGTTATTTGTTATCTCATTGTTTAATTTTTTTCAGTTCTTTGTATATTCTAGATATTAGGGCTCTATCTGAAGTGTAAGGGGTAAAAATTTGTTCCCAGGATGTAGGCTCTCTATTTACCTCTCTTATTTTTTCTCTTGCTGAGAAAGATCTCTTTAGATTAATTAAGTCCCATTTGTTTATTCTTTTTATTAACTCTTGGGCTATGGGTTTCCTATTAAGGAATTTGGAGCCCAACCCCACAGTATGTACACCGTAGCCAACTTTTTCTTCTATCAGACGCAGTGTCTCTGATTTTATATCTGGCTCCTTGATCCATTTTGAGTTAACTTTTGTGCATTGTGAGAGAAAGGGATTCAGTTTCATTTTGTTGCATATGAATTTCCAGTTGTCCCTGCACCATTTGTTTAATATGCTATCCTTCTTCCATTGCATGCTTTTAGGCCCTTTTTCAAATATAAGAAAGTTGTAATTTTGTGGATTTGTCTCTGTGTCCTCTATTCTGTACCATTGGTCCATCTGCCTGTTTTGATACCAGTACCACACTGTTTTTGTTACTATTGCTTTGTAGTACAGTTTGAACTCTGGATTCACACTTCCTGCTTAGAATTGCTTTCGCTATTCTGGGTCTTTTGTTTTTCCATATGAAATTCATGATTACTTTATCTATTTCTACAAGAAATGCCATTGGGTTTTTGATTGGCATCGCATTAAACCTGTAGAGAACTTTGGGTAATATCGCCATTTTGATGATGTTATTTCTGCCTATCCATGTACAGGGCATACTTTTCCATCCTCTAACATATTCTTCTATCTCTCTCTTTAGGGTTCTGTAGATTTCATTGCATAAATCTTTCACCTCTTTGGTTAGGTTGATTCCCAAGTTTTTTTTATTTTCTTTGAGTATACTGTAAAAGGAGTGGTTTTCCTCATTTAAATTTCAGAAGTTTTGTTGCTGATATACAGGAATGCCTTAGATTTATGCGTGTTGATTTTATATCCTGCCACTTTGCTGAATTCATTTACTAACTCTAGCAGTTTCTTTGTAGACCCTTTTGGGTCTGTTAAATATATTATCATGTCATCCAAAAATAGCGATAATTTAAGTTCTTCTTTTCCTATTTTTAAGTGTTTAATTTCTTTTGTCTGTCTAATTGCTCTGGCTAGTATTTCAAGAACTAAATCGAATAGAAGTGGTGATAGATGGCATCCCTGTCTTGTTCCAGATTTTAAAGGGAATGCCTTCAGTTTTTCTCCATTTACGATGATGCTAGCCTGAGGTTTAGCATATATAGCTTTTACAATGTTGAGGTAAGTTCCTGTTATTCCTAGTTTTTATAGAGTTTTAAACATAAAGGGATGCTGTACTTTGTAGAATGCTTTTTCTGCATCAATCGAGATGATCATATGGTTCTTCTCTTTAAGTCTATTGATGTGGTGAATAGTATTTATTGATTTCCGTATATTGAACCAGCCTTGCATCCCTGGGATGAATCCCTCTTGATCATGATGCACAATTTTTTTATATGCTTTTGTATTTGATTTGCCAGGATTTTATTGAGAATTTTTGCATCCAAGTTTATTAGAGATATTGGTCTGTAGTTTTCTTTCTTTGAAGTGTCTTTGTCTGGTTTTGGGATCAGGGTGATGTTGGCCTCATAGAATGAATTTGGAAGAACTCCTTCTTTTTCTATTTTTTGAAATAGCTTGAAAAGTATTGGTATTAATTCATCTTTGAACGTTTTGTAGAACTCTGCTGTATAACCATCTGGTCCAGGGTTTTTTTTGGTAGGTAGTCTTTTGAAGGTTTCTTCTATTTCTTCCTTTGTTATTGGTCTATTTAAATTTTGTGTGTCTTCCGGACTCAATCTGGGCAGATCATATGACATAAGAAATTTATCGATATCTTCATTATCTTCTGTTTTATTGGAATATAGGGTTTCAAAATACTTTTGAATTATCTTCTGTATTTCTGTAGTGTCTGTTGTGATATTGCCTTTTTTATCCCATATGTTAGTAATTTGAGTTCTCTCTCTACTTCTCTTCATTAGCATGGCTAAGGGCCTGTCGATTTAATTTATTTTCAAAGAACCAACTTTTATTTGTTCAATTTTTTTTGTTTCAATTTTGTTGATTTCTCCTCTAATTTTAATTATTTCTTGTCTTCTACTACATTTGTTGTTTTGCTCTTTTTTTTCTAGGTTTTTGAGATGTAGTGTGAGATCATTTATTTGTTGTTTTTTTCTTTTTTTGAGGAAAGAATTCCAAGAAATGAATTTCCCTCTTAAAACTGCTTTCATTGTTTCCCACAGAATCCGGTATGTTGTGTCTGTATTGTCATTTGTCTCTAAGAGATTTTTTGTCTCCTCCTTTATGTCTTCTGTAACCCATTGATTATTCAGTAACATATTGTTCATTTTCCATGTGATGTAGAATTTTTCCTTCCTTCTTCAATCATTAATTTCAAGTTTCATTCCATTATGATCAGATATGGTGCATGGTATTATCTCCATACTTTTATATTTACTAAGAGTTTCCATATGGCATAATATATGGTCTATATTTGAGTAGGACCAATGTGCTGCTGAGAAGAACATGTATCCACTTTATGATGTTTGATATATTCTATATATGTTGGTTAAGTCTAGGTTATTGATTGTGCTATTGAGTTCTATAGTTTCTTAATTCAGATTTTCTCTAGAGGATCTGTCCAATGGCGAGGGTTGTGTGCTGAAGTCACCCGTAATTATTGTGTTATACCCTATATGACTCTTGAACTTGAGGAGAGTTTGTTTTATGACTTGGCACCACCATTGTTTGGTGCATAAAAATTGATAATTGTTATGTCTTGTTGGTGAATGTTGCCTCTTAACAGTATATAGTGTCCTTCTTTATCACTTTTGATTAACTTAGGTTTTAAGTTGATTTTATTTGATATGAGTAGGGCCACTCCTTCTTGCTTCCGAGGGCCAACAATGGCTGCGAAGTCTTTCAGAATAAAATCATGTGATTTCCTGGCTGAGATTCCCATTGCTCTGTGGAAAGCCACCTTGGGCCTAGATCTCAGTTTGAAAGGGTGACAATCATTCGTGGCCTCCTAAAAACCAACACAATTCATATCAATACTTCTATGAGGTACGTTCCAGAACTCAGGCTCTAAGGGGAATCACACCAGAGTTCAAGCCCAGGTGGACCAAGTCATCTCTTCCAACCCCCACACAAATGACCACAATTAAAACAAAAAAACTACCACATGGCCCTCATCTTCGTCCATAAAGACCCTCATCAAATGTTCTGGATGGAAGTTTCCATGAGGGTTGCAACTAAAGACAGTTTTCAGAATAAGCTCCCTTGCCTCTAATTTCCCTAAAGTCAGGGTGGCCTGGACACCCTTCCTGTGAACCAGGAGTGATCAAAAAGGCCTGCCATTAATTCCGCTTTGTTTCTATAATTTGAGGCTTACTGAATGTCAGGTATAGATTTTTTATGTGATTTGGAGTCATGAGAAAACCCAAGCACATCTGCAGAGCATTCAAGAATTTATTTGACAAAGAGGATCCCTATTCTCACTTGAAGGGGGTCAGGAACCTAACAGAGAAAGGCAAGAATCTTCATCCACAATGACTGCTCTTTTTGCCATTTTGCTTTTGAATGCACACATGGGATCTTTCTTTAGATCCATCAGGTGCTGAGAATCGAAGCCACAGCCTCACACAGGGCCAAGAGGCAGATTCAGACAAATTCCTTTCCAAAGCAATTAAGCAAAGAGCCACAGGTGATGCCCATTTATTTCCATTTGAAATTTTTTTCTTCAGGCTTCACAAAGGGGTGGCCTGAGGCAAAGACCTTCCTGACATTCAGGGCAACAGAAACTTGATTGGTATACTGAGCTTGAATTATGTTCTGCACCGAGGTCTCAGATAAATCGATGTACAATGGCATAGGACCGTGTACCTCGGATGATTGAATGTAGAAGAGAACATCCAGTCAAAAAGGGATAGTCTGTAGGATTAGGAAGATAGTCAGTAGGTTTAGGAAGAAGAGTGAGACTAGGAGTTGGACCAAAAGTTCTTTAGCAATAGGGTTTCAGTTAGAGAGTGAATGTAAATGTCAGCACATCTGAAGAGAAAGTCACAATGATGAACAGGGAAAAATATGTAGGAAAGCAGATATCAATAGAAAGATTAGGAAATCAGGCAAAGTATAAAGTGAGTGATAGGATTAGACATTTTCAACAGGCTTGAGGTTGAATATATAATCTTAGGAAAAAACAAATATGTAGTAATCAATAGGATTGACATTTGAGAGCATTAGGCACCCTGGACATGGATGTTTTTAGTAATCCATGGTCAGTTTCCATTTAGGCTTTGGTACAATCATATGTGTGACCTTTGCATTTTGTGTCCAGAATACTACCGTGATAAAATTTATATGTAGATAAGGTGACATGAGTATTTCTTCCACCATTATGGGGAGTAATATTCTGGAAACTTATAAATTAGTACTGGTGATACAAATAGGTGTACCTTGTGTTGATCATTATTGAGATGTTGCATGAATAGACCAGATTGTGAATAAAGTATATAACTGGTTCCAACTTTAAATAATGGATTCAGTTTGCATCTGAAAATATATTGGAAATCTTATATTGATATATATACAATCATTCCAACCAGTTATATATGTAATGGTAATATTAGGGTTACGGTTTATCGTGAAGAGTGAGTATTGCTTCAAAAATGATTATGGAATCAAAAATAATGTGTTTAGAAAGAAGTCTAGTGAAAAGACCAGTAAAGAAACATGGAGGAATACATGTGTTCTGAAGTAGTAAGTAAATGAAAGTGAACCAAATGCCTATAATTTTGTGAAGTTGTGGGTGAAAAAATATATCCTATGATGTCCATATACTGAAAAAATAGTAATGTACCAGTGTTGAGTAAAAATGAACTTCAAAATACACATCATGTCCCATAGCAATCTACTTGCATTGATGTTAAACTGGGTCAGGTACTGTAGAAATATTAGGATTTGTATGCACCACCTACTGAACTTAGTATTCAGTAGTAGGAAACCAATATGTATTACAGGTGTATAAATATTGCTGAAAATAATCTTGTAAAAATTGGATTTTGAACCCACATACATGAATATAAATGAATTTAGGGAGTGTACAATAAGACACATATTTTTCATATTTTTTTAAAATCTGGAGAATATATATACATATATATATATAATATATATATTATATATATACATATATATACATATATAATATATATATATGTATATATATACACATATATATTTTTTTTCCAGATTTAAAAAAAATGCATACACACACACACACACACACACACACACACACACACATTAATATTTAGCAATATATATGCCAATCGAAATTCATCATGAAATATAATTCATCCACATATCCAAAAATATTCATTTTACTGAACATGGATTTATGTATAGTGTTTTTCACTAGGAAGCTCACCCATAGGTTGAATTTTCAGTTCCATCATTATTTAGGGAGAGTCATCTGTTCTCACAATTTTATATTCCAAAATCAGGGAGCTCACAAGAATGTCCGTGTGATACCAGGTAGGATATTATATATATATATGTATAAAAAAATACATGTGCTGAATAGGATACAGAGAAAGGGAGACAGGAATTTATATATGTGATAATTTTAAAAAATCATGGAGAAATATTACAATGAAAAGTTGACTAGATTTAAAACACATACTCTTGATAATGCAGAAGGCAAATAGAAGTATACACCATGCTTCCTATGAAAGGCCTGTATTTCTATTCGGTTAGGTTTCTTTCTCTCCATGATATTAGGATTAGTAGTCAGAGTCTAGTAGGGTATGGGTTAGTGTCAGGGATTCAGTATTTCAAATGGAAAAAAGGAAAATGAATCTAATGTGTATGCAAAAATGTGATACACAAAAATCTTCCCTCTCTCATCCAGAACAATGCCTTGATATAACCATCGCTAAAAGTAAGACACAATTAGAGGAGAGGAGTTAGAAAATCTGAATATATATGTGGAATGGAAAATGCTCAGGAGTTCACAACACTGGAGGTGGTAGAACAGTTTCCAAAAGTAAGGGAGAGGGTAAACAATCCAGAAACATGGAGCTGTGCTGGCCTTGAGACTTCTTGAGAAACTTCCTCTGAGGTTGGGAACAAGAAATATATGTAATTGTTAGGAGATTTAGCTTCGTTTGTAGTGACACCATGAAATCTGGGTCTGCATCTCTATGACCTGGAGCACATGGTCCTTATTTTCTAATGAACATGAGGGAGAAGTTCTGAATTCTCTCTTTGTAGGTAAACTGTGGCCACTGGGAGCTAAGTGTCTTTCCGTGTGGACTGTGAAGCCACTTGGTGATCCTCCACTTTCCAGGGTGTTTCTTACTGCTGCACTGGGAGTTTGGTATTTGCTTCACGAAATACAAGGAGTTCAACTGGGACAAAATGCTGGAGGGAGTTCTGGCATGTGTGGTTGGTCAGGGACGCAAAGAGAATGTACGAACCAGGCTTCTATCCTACATAGCTTTCCCGTTGACTATAGCAACCTGATTCTGAACATTGCCCTGAAACCTCTCCATATGACAAGATGCCTTTACATATAAAGGTCTCCTACCTGCACCATGTCAGTCGAAAGTCTTTCGAAGCCAATGGAAGATCCAGGTGGTCCTACCAAAAATATTTATTTACACACCTACAGTCCACTTCTCTACGCCCACTACTCATTAGGCTCCAAATTACTGGCATCTCTGTTCTACACCATTTTCACGAAAACCAGTCAATCAAGGCACTCTTTGGTACACTCATGATCAACAACAGGAAATCCAAAGTTTATCCAGTGCCACCTGGTCATGGGAATTTCAAAAATTTTATGGTATTAATCTAGTCATTTTTCAAAAATGAAGTTAGAGGCACTGTGGGTTTCAATTAATTCAGGAACCATTAAATGGTGAGGAAGCTCATTTCAATGAAAGCTCTGGAGAACACTCACAGAAAAGCCTTCCAAAAGACTGGCCAAAAGGTCACATGAATCCAGACACATTGAGGTGTACAATGTGAGGTCCATATGTGTTTGGATTCTCAACTAGGGCTGCCAAGTCTTTAAGAATTAAATCATGTGATATCCTGGCTCAGAATCCCCGAGCTCTGTGGAAAGCCATCCTAGGCCTAGATCTCAGTTTCCAAAGGCGATTCTCACGCGTGGCCTAGTAAAATCCCAAGAGAACTCACGACAATACTTCTCTGAGGTCAGATCCAGAACTCATTCTTTAAGGGGAATCACACCAGAGTTCAAGCCCAGGTGATCCCAGTCATCTTTTCCAACTACCACACAAATTACCACAATTAAAACAAGAACACTCCCATATGGCCCTCATCTTCTTTCATATTGACACTCATCATAATTTTGCTGGAGGTTTCCATGAGGGGAGCAGACCAAGACAGTGTTCAAAATAAGCTCCTTTGACCCTCATTTGCCTATAGTAAAGGTGGCCTGGACACCCATCCTGTGAACCAGGAGTGATCAAATAGGCCTGCCATTAATACCGCTCCAATTCTCCAATTTGAGGCCTACTGACTGTTTGGTTTAGATTCTTTATGTGAATTTTAGTCATGAAATAACCAAGCACCTATGGGCTAGCCTCTGCAGGTTTTGAAGAACTCATTTGACCCAAAGGATCCCTATTTTCACTTGATGGAGTTCCGAAACCTTACAGAGGAAGTCGAGAGACTTCATCCCAATGGCTGCTCTTTCTGCCATTTTTCCTTTGGATGCAAACATGGGAACTTTCTTTAGATCCATCAGGTGCTGAGAATCTAAGCCTCAGCCACACACAGGGCCAGGGGGCTGATTCAGTCACATCCCTTTTCAAAGCACTTAAGAAAAGAGCCACAGGTATGCCCAATCATTTCCATTTGAAAACTGTTTTCTTCAGGCTTCACAAAGGGGTGGCCAGATGCAAAGAACTTCCTGACATTCAGGGCAACAGAACAATAGGTAAGCAAAAGGCCCAAAGCAGGGTTTCGCCTCTGAGACATTCCTCGTCACACTGATATCTGAGTTTTCTGAGATGCTCGCCATCACCTACAGCTATCCAGTACATGGCCATGTCACAGAGCTTGGAGGTGGTACATATCTTGGTCACAAAACCATGGGCCTATTCTTGAAATTGGCCGGAATTCAGGACGAAAATAGAAACTTAGGAAGGTTGCAGGTGTTGCTCATCGATAAGGCAAGCTACAGTCCATTCATAAACGGGGCAATATGAATGCTGAGAAGCTTTCTACTAGACACGACACATCCATTGATGAATTCTCTTTTCTAATGTCTACAACCATGGAAACAGTGGAATACACAGACATAGAAACACTCGCCCTGTGAAAAGACTTACTAGAAACAGTCCACTTCAAATGAAACAAACCGACTGTCCTACCTATTCTCAGAAAATGAGACAAAACCACAAACCCACAACCACACCCACAAAGGCACCTCCTTCCCCTAAGTAGGTCTTTGACTATCCGGAGTGTCCTCTGACTTGTAGGCCATAATACGTTCCCCCGAAATGGCCTGTCCTGTCTCAGATCTGGTCTCCTTGGCAAACTCTGTGAACTTCTCAGGAGCCAACGGTGAGCCACTAACGACTTTCTCAAGAAAAGCCCCGCTTCCGAGCTTTCCTGGCATTTGGCCTTCTCACGTCTGAAGGTACCAAGAAAGACTGACTGCATTTAGTAAATCCAAACAAGTGAGACCATAGGGACTGGGACTGGGACTGGCTCTGGGTGCCTGGCTTCCTGGATCCAAAGTTCAGAGAGTTCCATCACCATGGAAGTGAGGTGAGGTCACTTCCTTCCTGAACTGAATGAGTTCCCTGTCTTGGCAACCACTTTGTCTTAACTGTTACTTCCAAGGGTCCCATGAGATTGAGGCTGCCCCTACTTCCTGTGACACTTTCACAAGTTAGAATGGTATATCAACCATAGGCACTCAGGAATAGATCTCCACACAGGCCTGTTTTGGTCCATGTTCTCTACATTAAGAAGAGAATCTGATTCAGACACAACCTTTTATCCTGACCGGGTTGTTTGCATTGGAAGATGACTTTTGGTCTCTCAGGTCCTTCATAGCTGCCTACATCTTCTCCAGGGATCATTTCTGCATGGGCCTTTGAGGTTCTCAGCAGGTGGAAGTTTCCCTACATTTCTGTATTGTAAAATCAACTCTTTCCCTGCTCTTCTATAAAGTTAGATTGAGGGAATAGTGTATGATTATGGTTAACAACATGTTTGATTTGGGTTAGAAATCATTGTGCTGGATGAATAATGGTATTGGGAACCTGCTATGTGTATAAGAATATATAGGTGTAATATCTCTATGAAAAAAGAAATCTAAGTATGATTTGAAGGCCAGAAGGGCATTGGGCCCTTGATTCTGATACGCAGCATTGAATTACTTTCTGCAGAGATGTCTCTGATAAATCGATATACAATGGCATAGGACCTTGTACCTTGCATGAATTAATGTAGAAGGAACATCCAGTCAAAAAGGGATAGTCGGTAGTGAAAGGTTAATAAAATAGGTACTTGCTATTTCCTGTTTTTCTGTATGCTTAAAAAAACACTGTTGAAATCTTGAGAAATGTTTGCTAATCTTGTTCTAGAATGTACTGTTCCCAACTGCCAAACTGCAGAATGTACTGCCTCACTCGGTGTCACGCGAACCACCCACTCACCCTTACACATCAGTAAACTTCCCTCCCTTCCCTCTCCAAGGAATGTATGTAAGCTCTGCATAAGCTGTTCTCAGAGCTCTCTGATCTATTTAAGTTAGCTGTGAGTCCCAGCAAGCTGGACCCAAAATAACCCTTTGCTGTTGCATGAGACAGTCTCTTGGTAGTCTCTTCCTCCAACACTCACCTGACCTTTACATATTGAGGTTCCACCGAGTTCCGGCAGTGGCGGATGAGAGACCCCAACGGGCTCCTCTCGGAGCAAGTAAGGCGCCTCTTTCCGGTTTCAGGTGTCATGTTAGGGCTTGGCAAAATTGCTGGCGATGAAGAGCCTGGGGTCTCTCCGACGGTGGCTGAGAGACGTGTCACAGAGACATAGGGCACCTCCCTGGGGGACCCCGCAGAGGACTCG
Organism: Callospermophilus lateralis; assembly: GCF_048772815.1. Lineage (NCBI taxonomy): Eukaryota > Metazoa > Chordata > Mammalia > Rodentia > Sciuridae > Callospermophilus > Callospermophilus lateralis. The sequence goes on from NW_027512488.1 coordinate 234,685, forward strand.
GAGAATCAAGGAACAATTGCTTCATCGACTCAGTGATATTTTCTTTTAGATTCGGTATTGCCATCCTATCGGGTTTTGCCGGCTACGCATTCCTGGTCTCAGTGTTGGATGTCCATTGCCTGTCTTTATGGTCTTGTCTTATCTGTGTCATGTGTCTTTGCTTTTACTGTTTGTGTACCTTTCATTATGGGACAGAGCACTTCAATGCCTCTGTCCCTGACCCTTGATCACTGAACCAAAGTCCGCTTAAGGGCTCAGAATCTTTCTTTTTTTAGTAAAACGCTGGACCTGGCAGACTCTCTGTGCCTCAGAATGGCCCATCTTTGGAGTCGTATGGCCCAAAGAAAGATCTTTCTACTTCCCACTAATTTAAAAAGTCAGAGATATTGTCTTTCAGCCAGGGCCACATAGCCATCCTGATCAACAGCCATATATCTTAACTTTGCAGGACCTCTGCAAATCTCCTCCTCCATGGGTGAAGCCTTTCCTTGCCCATGCCTCTGCTCATACTCCTTCCCACATGATCTCTCAAACCCTCACCTCTTCCTCCTCCTCCACCCTCTGTTTTCCCTGAGTCACAAGATTTGACTCTACTGGACTCTTCCTCCTCTCCTTATCCCCTGCCCTCGTCCCCTAACACACAACACACTCTAAGTGATTCCCCTGCTGCTGACTAAGCCTCTCTACCATTGGAGCAAGCTAAGCTGGTAATAGGATCTGATAATGGACCGATGTTCATGGCCCAGGTAAGTCAGGGGTTAGCCAGGAACCTGGGGATTAATTGGAAGTTATATTGTGCTTATAGACCCCAGAGTTCAGGACAAGTAGAAAGAATGAATAGAACCATTGAAGAGACCTTAACGAAATTAAGCTTAGAGACCAGCATAAAAGATTGGACTGTGCTCCTGACTTATGCAATGTTTCATGCAAGAAAAAATCCTTCTGTTTCTTTGAGTAACCTTACCCCCTGAGAAATTCTCTATTGTGGCCCTCGTCCAGTAAGGGTCCTAAGCCCAACTGTAAGACCTAAGGATCGTTTCCACACCCTCTTGCTTGACAGACTTAAAGCTTTTGAAAGAACTCAGTGATACCTGTGAAAATAGCTGCCCACTGCGTAACAAACTGTGTACCAGGGGATTCCACATCCATATCAAATAAGAGACTTCATGTATGTAAGATGACATCAGGTGTCATCCCTGGAACCCAGCTGGAAAGGACCATACCAGGTGCTACTTATAACACCTACAGTGGTAAAGGTATACAGAATCACTTCTTGGATCCATGCCTCTCATCTCAAGCCTGCTCCTTGTCCAGAATCTTTCTGGAAACTGGAAAAGACTGGTAACAGTTTCAAATTGTGTATTCGCCATGTGGATAAGGTTATATACTCTCCCCTTGGCCACAAGTAGTCCTAACCCTCATCAGCCTTTTAAGCAGCGATGGCTGATCACAAATCCTACTGGAAAAGTGTATAATCTATCTCACATACAGCCCCCTTAGGGACCTGGTGGCCATCTCTCCACCCAGACATTTGTCAGGTGGCCATAGGTTTTTTCTATTGGGATATCCCTGATGAAGAAAATCCCACTAAAATACCATTAAATCCCTTCTGTACCATAGATCATGGAAACAAACATTATGGATGTAGGGACACGCGAGCCAGATGCAGGTTGGCTAGCCTAGATTACTATGTTTGCCCGGGAAACTATCAAAGCCACAAACAGTAACGGCTGTGTGGGGGAAAAACCAACTTCTTCTGTATGTCATGGAGATGTATGTCATACAGAGGCTGCCTGATGGAACCCCAATACTTCATCAAATTCAGTACACAGCATTGGCCATATTACCAAGTAGACAACAGAAAAAGGATGGCCCCCAGAGGGGTCTCTAGATCCTCAAATTTTGCGTGACCTTTTTAACTTCTGCAAGTGCTCAAAAGGGTGAAAGGAGATTCACCTATGTGGAAGCCCTTTCCCTCCTTCACTCACATCCTGAACTATGCTTCTCCAATAGATTTTTATCCTCAGCCTTCTGCTCCAGACTCTCTGCTGTCACTCCCACCTCAGCAACGTGATTTCTCCCCTCCAATTACTAGATCAGAATCCCAAACCTCCACCAGTTCTCAGACAATTGCCCGCTTGTGAGGTAGCAGGTACTGAGGTACCCCTCCACCCACTCACTCCTCTCTCTTCCTGTCAGTGCCCACACCGGGTCCCACCAGGTCCTCTTTCCAGCTAACCCAAAGCTCAAACGAGCTGAGGAGAGCTCTCAGACCCTTATCCAAGATGTAATATAAATGGCCATTAAAGTTGCTTTGTCATCACTGAAAACAGGTTACTAAAATTTAAAGTCCCTCACAGGATTTTGGGATACTCACTCCCGTTTTCTGCTCTGCTCTACCTGTTCTACTGCTCAAGTTTTTTGCTAGGAAATTCCCAAACACCTTTCCAATTATTCTTTTACATCTCTCTTTTTCCTCATTCTCAGATCCTCGGAGCTTCTCTCAGCCCCACCTTCCCCGTATTCCCCCTCTGTACCAGGCCCACAGAAAAGTCTTAAATGTCCTTCTCCAGAAGTCTTCACCATGGCTGACTTTAGAACCTTCAGCATAGAGTTTCTATAAAGAGTTCAATGTAGATAAACTTTCTCTTTTTGTATTGCCCTGTTATACTTGGCCACTGGCTAAAAAACTCAGTACTTCTAAGCTAGACAACCCCTAACTAGTTTTTCACAAAATATGTGAACAAGTCCTCTGGCCTTCAGCTGGGGCTTCACAGAAATGGCCACATTTCTAAGATAAAGAAATTACCAACTGGGCTCCGTTGTAACAGCTGGCAGGGGGAAAATAAGAAAGGGAATAAAAAGCTCTCCTCCTCCCAGGTGTCCTTGAAAATTTAACTTGCCCAGAACAGAGGAAAAATCAGAAACATATACTGCTTTTTTGAACTTCTGCAGACTGTAAACTTCTGAGCCCCATCCCTTATATGTTGGGTACACAATTCTGAAACTACCTAAACTTGAGTTTCAGGGGATTAATTGATTACAACAGAAGCAATGCCCTCTGAATCCAGTTGCAACAATATAGGACTGTTTCCCTGTCTTCAGTGCTATCTTAGGTGCCTTGCCTTGTCTGTCCCTACAACAGCATAATTCTATATACTTAAACATTGTTTATGTTTTCATGAAATGGTCAACAGATGTGATTATTTTGAAATGTTGCAGATGTTTCCCAGAAAGCTCTATCATGACGCAGGTTCGTTTGAAGATCAAATAGGGGGGGCATACAACCGGTTCCACTGGGAACTTGTATCCCTCACTTTAGCCATCCTATTAGGAATAGGAGTTGCTGCACGGGTGGGCAAAGGAACCACTGCCATTGTCCATGGGACACAACAAATGACCCAATTAGAAGAAGCAATAGAGCAAAACTAAGATATTAGAAACCTCCATCAGAGCTTTGCATGAATCTTTAACCTCTCTCTCTGAAGTTGTTTTAAAGAACAGTTGAGGGTTGGACCTCCTCTTCATTAGAGAAGGGGGCCTTTGTGCTGCATTGAGGGAAGAATGTTGTTTTTATGCTGACCATACTGGAGTTGTAATAAAATCTATGAGTAAATTTAAAAGACGCCTTGAAGAGCATCAACAAGAGAGAGAGGCCCAAAAAGGGTGGCTTGAGTCTTGGTTCACACACTCCTCCTGGTTAACTACGTTTTTATCAACCCTGGCCGGTCCAATAATAATCCTCATATTATTGCTAACTATAAAATCCTGTTTGCTCAACCGTGTAATTTCTTTTCTCCAGGCTCAAATTGGACGAGTTAAACTTATGGTAATACCCCACTAGCAGACATAGAATGTGACACCCTCCAATGATCATTTTTATGATTAAAAGTAGCCAGAAGAAGAAGTGGGGAATTAAAGGTTAATAAAATAGGTACTTGTCACTTCTTGTTTTTCTGTATGCTTAACAAAACACTATTGAAATCTTGAGAAATGCTTGCAAATCTTGTTCCCAGAATGTTCTGTCCCCAACTGCCCAACTGCAGAATGTACTCCCTCACCCAGTTGAATGCAAACCACCCACTCACCCTGACCCATCAATAAAATTCCCTCCCTGCCCTCTCCAGGGAATGTATATAAGCTCTATTTAAGCTTTTCTCAGGGCTATCTGCTCTATTAAAGTGATCTCTGAGCCCCAGCATGTTGGACACCCAAAAAACCCTTTGATGTTGCAAGAGATAGTCTGTTGGTGGTCTCCTCCTCTGAAGCTCACCCCACATTTACTTGGATGATTGAATGTAGAAGAGAACATTCAGTCAAAAACGATAGTCTGTAGCATTAGGAAGATAGTCAGTACTTTTATGAAGAAGGGTGAGTATAGGAATTGGAAAAAAATTTCTTTAGCAATAGGGTTTCGATTAGAGAGTGAATGTAAATGTCAGCACAGGTGAAGAGTCAGTCACAATGATGAACTGGGGAAAATATGTAGGAAAGCAGATATCAATAGAGACATTACAAAATCAGGCAAAGTATAAAGTGAGTGATAGGATTAGATATTTTGAACAGGGTTGAGTTTAAATATATAATCTTAGGAAGAAACAAATATGTAGTCACAATTAGGATTGACATTTGAGAGCATTAGGCAAATTTCAGGTGGATGAATATTTCTCAGAATAATCTTGTGAATAGTTGATTATAAATCCACATAATAAACATGAATGAATTTAGGGAGTGTATATAAGACACATATATTTCATATTTTGAAAAATCTGGAGAGTGTATATATATATATATATATATATATATATATATATATATATATATATATATACAAAACACACACACAGACAAAAAAGTAGCAATATATATGTCAATCAAAATTCATTATAAAATATATATCATCCACAGATCTAAAAATATTAATTTTACTGAACATGGATTTATGTATAATGCTGTTCAACTAGCAAGCTCAACCATAGGTTGAATATCCAATTCCAACAAGTTTAGTAGGAGTGATCTCTTCTAACAATTTGTATCTGCCAAGTCAGCCACCTCACAAGAATGTACGTGTGGTACCAGGGAGGAATCTAAATGTGCATATAAGAATACAGAGAAAGGGAGACAGGAATTCACATATTTGTTAAGCTTAAAAATACATGGACAACTATTTCAAAAATAAATTGACTAGATTCATTACTCCAACTCTGTATCATGCAAAAGAAAAGTACAACAATACACCAGGCCTACTCTGAACTGCTTGTATTTCAATTCTGTTTGGGTTATTTTTCTCCATCATATTAGAATTAGTAGTCAGAGCCTGGTCGGGTATGGGTTAGAGTCAGGGATTCAGTATTTTGAATGGAAAATAGAAAACTGAATCCAATGTTTATGCAAATATATGCTACAGAAAATTCTTCCCACTCTCCTCCAGAACAATGCCTTGACATTACCTTCGCCCCAAGTAAGACACAATTAGAAGAGAAGAGTTAGAAAATCTGTGAATACCTATCAGGAATGGAAAATGCTCCAGATTTCACATCTTTGGAGGCGGTAGAGGAGTTTCCAAAAGTAAGGGTCAGGGTAAACACTCCACAAATATGGAGCTCTTCTGACCTAAAGACTTTTTGAGAATCTGCCTTTAAGGTTGGGCACTTAAAATATATGTTGTTTTCAGGAGCTTTAGCTTTATTTGTAGTGAGACAATCAAAGCTCGATCTGCATCTATGTGACCTGGAGGACATGGTTATTTATTTTTCATTAAAAATGAGGCAGCAGTGCTGAATTCTCTCTTTGTAGGTAAACTGTGGCCACTGAGGGCTAAGTGTCTCCCCGTGTGGACTGTGAAACAACTTGGTCATCCTCCAATTATCGTGGTGTTTCTTGCTGCTGCACTGGGAGTTTGGTATTTGCTTCATTAAATACAACGAGTTTAAATGGGAAACAGTGCTGAAGGGAGTTCTGTCAGCTGTGGTGTGCAGGGTCTCCAGGAGAATGCACCAACCAGGGTTCTATCCCACGTAGCTTGCCCCCTTGACAATAGCAACATGATTCTGAACATTGCCCTAAAACCTCTCCATATAAAAATAAACCTTTACGTATATGGGTCTGATGGCTGCACCATGTCACTCTCAAGCCATTTGGAAGCCAATGGAAGATCCACATGGCCCCACCACAGATGTTTTATCACTCACTTGCGTAACACTTCTCTAGGCCCACTACTCACTAGGCTTCTACTTACCAGCATCTCTGTTCTACACCATTTTCCTGAAACCCAGTCAATCAAGGCCCTGTCTGGTATATTCATGATCATCAACAGGACATCAAAGGTCCTCCAGTGACATCTGGTCATGGGAATTTTAAAAATTTCATGGTAATTATCTAGCAATTTTTCACGGATGAAGTTGGAGGCACTGTGGTTTGCAATTCATTCAGGAACCATTAAAGGGTTAGGAAGCTAATTTCATGGAAAGCTCTGGAGCACTCTCACAGGCAAGGCTACCCAAAGAGTGGCCAAAAAGTCACATGAAGCGAGGCCAATTGAGGTCTATAAAGCGAGGTCCATGTGTGTTTTGAATCTCAATAATGCATGCCAAGTCTTTCAGAATAAAATCATGTAATATCCTGGCTGAGATTCCCAGTGTTCTGTGGAAAGCCAACCTGTGCCTAGATCTCAGGTTCCAATGGCAACTTCATGCCTGGCCTCCTAAAATCCCAACACAATTCATGGCAATACTTCTCTCAGGTCAGTTCCAGAACTCAGTCTATAAGGAGAATCACACCAGAGTTCAAGTCCAGGTGGACCCAGACAACTCTTCCAACCGCGACTCAAATGAAAACAATTAAAACCAAAATACTCCCTCATGGCCCTATTCTTCTTCCATATAGACACTAATCATAACCTCTTCCTGGAGTTTTCCATGAGTTGTGCAGCCCAAGAAAATGTCCAAAATAAGCTTCTTGCACCTCTTTTGCCTAACTTCAGGGTGGCCTGGGCACCCTTCCTGTGAATCAGGAGTGATCAAATAGGCCTGCCCTTAATACTGCTCCGCTTATCCAATTTGAGGCTCTCTGACTGTGGGGTCTAGATTCTTTATGTGAATTGGAGTCATGAGAAAAGCCAAGACAGTGTCCAAAATCAGCTCGCTTGCCCCTCATTTGCCTAAAGTCAGGGTGGCCTGGACACCGTTTCTGTGAACGAGGAGTGATCAAATAAGCCTGCCGTTAATACTTCTGTGTTTCTCCAATTTGACGCCTACTGATTTCAGGTATCAATTCTTTATGTGATTTGGAGTTATGCGAAAACCCAAGCACCTCTGCAGGGAATTGAAGAACTCATTTGACCCAAAGAATCCCTATTCTCACTTGATGGAGTTCAGGAACTTAACAGAGGAAGGCAAGAGACTTCATCCATAATGAATGATTTTTTTTTTTTGCCATTATGGTTTTGGATGCACACATGGGATCATTCTTTAGATCCATCAGGTGCTGAGAATCTAAGTCATAGACACAAACATGGCCAAGAGACTAATTCAGACACATCCCTTCCCAAAGCAATTAAGCAAAGAGCCACAGGTGATGACATTCATTTCCATTTGAAAACTGTTTACTTCAGGCTTCACAAAGTGGTGGATTGAGGCAAAGAACTTCCTGACATTCAGTGCAAAACAACAATAAGTAAGCAAAAGGCCCAAAGCAGGGTTTCTCCACTGAGACTTTCCTGGTCACACTGATATCTGCGTTTTCTGAGATGCTCGCCATTCTCTTCAGCTATCCAGTACATGGCCATGTCACAGAGTTTGGAGGTAATACATATTTTGGACACAAATCCATGAGCCTATTCTGGATAGTGGCCAGAATTCAGGAAGAAAACAGCAACTTAGAAAGATAGCAGGTGTTGCACATCAACAAGACAAGCTGCACTCCATTCATATATTGGGCAGGTTGAATTATGGGAAGATTTACACTAGACAGTACACATCCATTAATGCATTCTCTTTTCCAATATCTACAACAACGGACACAGTGGGATACACAGACATAGAAACACTTGCCTTGTCAAATGACTTACTAGAAACTGTCCACTCCAAACCAAACTAACCGCCTTTCCCATCTATTCTCAGAACATGAGACAAAACAATAAACCCATACCCACTCCCACAAAGGCACCTCCTTCCCCCAATTAGGTCTGTGACTATCCAGATTGTCCTCTGACAGGTGGGCCATACTATGTTCCCCTGAAATGGTCCGTCTTCTCTAAGTTCTGGTGAAATATAAGTATGAAAACAGAAACCTATGTATAATTTGAAGCCCAGAAGGGTTTTTCCCTTGATTGGGATACTTAGCTTTGAATTATGCTCTGCAAAGTTGTCTCAGATAATTCGATATACAATGGCATAGGACCTTTTACCTTGGATGATTGAATGTAGAAGAGAACATCCAATCAAAAAGGGATAGTCGGTAGGATTAGGAAGATAGTCCGTAGGTTTAGAAAGAAGAGTGAGTATAGGATTTGGACCAAAAGTTCTTTAGCAATTGGGTTTCGATTATAGAGTGAATGTAAATGTCAGCACATATGAAGTGTCAGTCACTAGGATCAACTTGGGAAAATATGTAAAAAAGCATATATCAATAGAAACATTACGAAATCAGGCAAAGTATAAAGTGAGTGATAGGATTAGACATTTTCAACAGGGTTGAGTTTGAATATATAAATTAGGAAGAAACAAATATGTAGTCACCAATAGGATTGACAATTGACAGCATTAGGCAACCTGGACATGGATGTTTTTAGTAATCCATGTACACTTTACATTTAGGCTTTGGTACAATCATAAATGTGACCTTTACATTTTTTTGTCCAGAATATTACTTTGATTAAATGTATATGTACATCAGGTGACATGAGTATGTCTTCCACCATTTCTGCGAGCAATATATTGAAGATGTAAAATTAGAATCGGGGGTACAAAGAGGTGTACCCTGTGTCTATGAATATAGAGATAAAGCATGAATAGACCCTAATGTGAATAAATAATATAACTTTTTTCAACTTTAAAAAATGAATTGATCTAATATCTGAAAAATTACAGGAAATTGTATATTGATATACAATCATTCATTCCAAGCAGTTATACATCTAATGGTAATATTCGTGTTTTGGTTTATCATGAAGAGTGTGTGAGTTTTGCTTCAAAAGTGACTTTGGAAATCGAAAATAATGTGTTTGGAAAGAAGACTCAGGAAAATACCAGTAAAGAAACCCTGACAATACATGTGTTCTGAAGCAAAAAGTGATTAAATTTGAAACAAATGCCTATAAATTTGTGAACTTGTGGATGAAATGTATATCCTATGATGTGCAAAAACTGAAGAAATAATAATGTACCAGTGTCGAATACAAATGAATAAAGAATTACATATCATGTCCCATAGGAATCTACTTGCATTGATGTTAGACTGGGTCAGTTACTGTAGAATAATTAGGATTTGTATGCATCATTCCCTGAAGTTAGTTTTCAGTACAAGGAAACAAATATGTATTTCAGGTGGATGAATATTTCTGAGAATAATCTTGTGAAATGTTGATTAAAAATCTACATACATGAACATGAATGAATTTAGAGAGTGTATATTAGACACATATATTTCATATTTTGAAAAATCTGGAGAGTGTATACACACACACACACACACACACACACAATAAAAAACACTCACAGACATTAAAAAGTAGCAATATAAATGCCAATCGAAATTCATCAGTAAATATATATCATCCACAGATGCAAAAATGTTTATTTTACTGAACATGAGTTTATGTATAATGTTGTTCTACTAGGACGCTCTCCTATAGGTTGAATTTTCAGTTCCAACAGCGTTTAGGAGGAGTGATCTCTTCTCACAATTTGTATCTGCCAAGTCAGCCACCTCACAAAGATGTACGTGTGATACCTGGTAGGATTCTATATATGCATATAAATATACAAGTGTGAATAGGCTAAAGAGAAAGGGAAACATGAATTCTCATATTTGTTAACTTTAAAAACACATGGAGATCTTTTTCTATTAAACATTGACCAGATTTATAACTCCTACCTTGTATAATGCAAAATGCAAGTCCAACTATACAACATGCCTCCAATGAACTTCTTGTATTTTTATAGGTTTGTGTTATTTTTCTCTATCATATTAGGATGAGTTGTCTGAGTCTAGTAGGTATGGGTTAGTGTCAGGGATTCAGTATTTCAAAAGGAAAATTGGAAATTGAATCCAATTTGTATGCAAATATATGCTGCACAAATATCCTCCCACTCTCATCCAGAACAATGCCTTGAAATTACCTTCACCCCAAGTAAGACACAGTTAGAGGAGAATAGATAGAAAATCAGTGAATACATATCTGGAATGGAAAATGCTCAGGAGTTCACAACCTTGGAGGTTGTAGAGGAGTTTCCAAAAGTAAGGGACAGGGTAAACACTCCACAAACATGGAGCTCTGCTGGCCTAAAAACTTTTAGAGCAACTGCCTCTGAGTTTGGGAACGTGAAAATTATGTTGTTGTCAGGAGAATTGGCTTCATTTGTAGTGAGACCATCAAAGCTGGGTCTGCCTCTATGTGACGTGGAGGACATGGTATCTTATTTTCCAATGAACATGAGGTAGCAGTGTTGATTTTCTTCTTTTTAGGTAAACTGTGGCCTGTGGGGGCTAAGTGTCTCCCCGTTGGACTGTGAAGCCATTTGGTCCTCCTCCACTTTTTGTGGGGTTTTTGCTGCTGAACTGGGAGTTTGGTATTTGCTTCATGAAATTCAAGGAGTTCAACTGAGACACAGTGCTGGAGGGAGTTCTGCCATGTGCGGTGGTTCAGAGTCTGCAGAAGAACGCACCAACCACGCTTCTATCCCTCAAAGCTTGCCACATTGCATCCTTGTCCATAGCAACCTGATTCTGAACATTGCCCTGAATCCTCTTCATATAACAAGATGCCTTTAATTACAAGGGTCTGCTGGCTGCTTCATGTAATCCACAAGCCATTTGGAAGCCAATGGAAGATCCACATTGCTCCAACAGAGATGTTTTATCACACTCCTGCCCACCAAAGCTCTAGGCCCACTTCTCAGCAGGCTGCAACTTTCTGGCACCTCTGTTCTACACCATTTTCATGAAACCCAGTCAAGCAAGGCACTGTCTGGTACATCCATGATCAGCAACAGGACATCCAAAGGTTCTCCAGTGCCACCCGGTCATGGGAATTTCAAAAATTTCATGATATTTATTTAGACATTTTTCAAGGATGAAGTTGGAGGCACTGTGGGTTTCAATTCATTCAGGAACCAGTAAATGGTGAGCAAGATTATTTCAATGAAAGCTCTGGAGAACCCTCACAGGCAAGGCTTCCCAAAGAATGGCCAAAAGGTCACATTAAGCCAGGCCCATTGAGGTCTACAATATGAGGTCCATGTGTGTTTTCACTCTCAACTATGGCTGCCAAGTCTTTCGAATGAAATCATGTGATATCTTGGCTGAAATTCCCAGAGCTCTGTGGAAAGCCACTCTGGGGCTAGATCTCAGTTTCCAAGGGTGACTCTCATACATGGCCTCTTAAATCACAACACAATACATGGCAATACTTCTCTGAGATCAGTTCCTGAACTCAGTCTATAAGGGGAATCACACCAGAGTTCAAGCCCAGGTAGACCTTGTTATGTCTTCCAACTGTCACACAAATATCCACAATTAAATCCAAAACACTTCCACATGGCACTCATCTTCTTCCATTTACACAATCATCATAACCTCTGGCTGGAGGTTTCCATGAGGGGTGCAGCCCAAGACAGTGTCCAATATAACCTCCCTTGCCCCTCTTTTGCCTAAAATCAGGGTGGCCAGGACATCCTTCCAGTGAACCAAGAGTGATCAAATAGGCCTGCCATTAATATGGCACTGCTTCTCCAATTTGAGGCCTACTGACTGTGTGTTTCAGATTCTTTATGTGAATTGGAGTCTTGAGAAAAACCAAGCACTTATGGGCTAGCCTCTGCAGGGTTTTGAGGAACACATTTGAACCAAATGATCACTGTTCTCACATGATGGAGAACAGGACACTTACAGAGGAATGCGAGAGACTTTATCCACACTGACTGCTCTTTTGTCCATTTTGGTTTTGGATGCACACATGGGATCCTTCTTTAGATCCATCAGGTGCTGAGAATCTAAGCCACAGTCTCACACAGGGCCAAAAGACTGATTCAGACACATCCCTTTCCAAAGCAATTAAGCAAAGAGCCACAGGTGATGCCCTTTCATTTCCATTTGAAAACTGTTTCTTTAGGCTCTACAATGGTGTGGCCTGAGGCAAAGGCCTTCCTGACATTCAGGGCAACAGAACAATTGATGAGCAAAAGGCCCAAAGCAGGGTTTCTTCACTTAGAATTTCCTGGTCAAATTGATATCTGAGTTTTCTGAGATGCTCCCATTTCTTTCAGCTATCCAGTACATGGCCATGTCACAGAGCTTGGAGGTGGTACATATTTTGGACAAAAATCCATGAGCCTATTCTGGAGAGTGGCCAGAATTCAGGAAGAAAACCGGAACTTAGGAAGATTGTTGGAGTTGTCCACCCATAAGTCAAGCCGCAGTCCATTCATAAATTGGGCAGAATTCAGGAAGAAAACAGGAACTTAGGAAGATTGTTGGAGTTGTCCACCCATAAGTCAAGCCGCAGTCCATTCATAAATTGGGCAAGTTGAGTCTAGACAGGACACATCCAATGATTCATTCTCTTATCTAATATCTAAAACCACGGACACAGTGGGATACACAGACAAAGAAACACTGGCCTTGTCAAACGACTTACCAGAAACAGTTCACTCCAAACCAAACAAACCGCCTTTCCTACCTATTCTCAGAACATGAGACAAAATCTCAAACCCACACCCACACACACAAAGGAAGCTCCTTCCCCCAAGTAGGTCTGTGACTATTGGGAGTGTCCTCTGACTGGTGGGCCAAACTATGTTCTGATGAAATCGCCTGTCCTGTGTCACATATGGTCTCCTTGGCCAAATCTGTGAAGTTGTCACTAGCCAGCAGTGAGCCACTACCTGCTTTCTCAGGAAAGGCCCCTCTTTAGAGCTTTCCTGACATTTGTTCATCCTCACCTCAGTAGGTACCAAGAAAGACTGACTCTGTCCTTGGTAAATCCAAAAAATAAGACCACTGGGACTGGGACTGAGACTGGCTCTGGGTGCCTGGCTTCCCGGATTCCAAGTTCAGAGAGGTCCATCACCAAGGAAGTGAGGTGAGATTACTTCCTTCAGGAATTCTTTGAGGTCATTGCCTTGGCAACCACTTTGTCCTAACTGTTGCTTACAATACTCCTATAAGATGGAGGCTGCCCTTTCTTCCTGTGACACTTTTACAAGTTAGAATGGTATATCAACCATAGGGACCCCGGAACAGCTCTCCAGACATGCCTGGTTTGGTCTACCTTCTCTACATTAACAAGAGAGAGGCTTATTCAGACACAACCCTTCATCCTGGGAAGGTTGTTTGCGATGGAAGTTGACATTTGCTCTCTCAGGTCCTTCATAGCTGCCTACATCTTCTCCAGGGATCAAATCTGCATGGACATTTGAGGTTCTCAGCAGGAGGAAGATACCCTACATTCCTGCATTGTAAGACGAACTCTGTCCCTGCTCTTCTGCAAAGTTAGATTAAGGTAAGAGTGTATGGTTAGGGTTAATAACATGTTCGATTTGGGTTACGAATCATTGCGAAGGATGATTAATAGTATTGGGAACCTGCGATATTTATAAGATTAAAGAGGTGAAATATAAGTATGGAAACAGAAATCTAGGTAAGATTTGAAGCCCAGAAGGGCATTAGGCCCTTGATTGGGATACTTAGCTTATAATTACGTTCTGCACAGATGTCTCAGATAAATCGATAATCAATGGCATAGGACCTTACACCTTGGATGATTGATTTTAGAAGAGAACATCCACTCAAATTGAGATAGTCGGTGGGATTAGGAAGGTAGTCAGTAGGTTTAGGAAATAGAGTGAGTATAGGATTTGGGGCAAAAGTTCTGTAGCAATAGGGTTTTTGTTATAGAGTGAATGTAAATTTCAGCACATGTGAAGAGTCAGTCACATGATGAACTGGGGAAAATATGTAAAAAGGAAAATATCAATACAGACATTATGAAATGAGGGAATTATACAGTGATTGATAGGATTAGACATTTTCAATAGGGTTGAGATTGAATACATAATCTTAGGAAGAAACAAATATGTCGTCACCAATAGGAATGACATTTGAAAGCATTAGGCAACCTGGATATTTATCGTTTTAGTAATCCATGTTCACTTTCCATTTAGGATTTGGTACAATCATAAGTGTGATCTTTGCATTTTGTGCCCAGAAAAATATTGTGAACAAATGTGTATGTAGATCATATGACATGAGTATTTCTTCCACCATTACTGGGAGCAATATTTGAAGACATATAAATTAGTATTGGGGGTACAAAGTGGTGTACCCTGTGTCTTTGAATATAGAGATAATGCATGAATAGACCATACTGTGAATAAATATTATAACTGGTTCCACTTTAAATAATGGATTGAATTGATATCTGAAAATATATAGGAAATCATATATTGACATACAATCATTCACTCCAACCAGTTATATATATAATGGTAATCTTAGGGTTATTGTTTATCATGAAGTGTGTGTGAGTTTTGTTTCAAAAGTGATTATGGAAATCGAAAATAATATGTTTGGAAAAAAGTCTCATAAAAAGACCAATCAAGAAATATGGAGGAATTCATGTGTTCTAAAGCAGGAAGTGATTGAAAGTGAAACAAGTGCCTATAAATTTTCTAAATTGTGAATGAAATATATATCCTGTTATGTGCATAAACTGATGAAATAGTAATGTACCGGTGTTGAATAAAAGTGAACGTCAAAATACACATCATGTCCAATAGGAATCTACTTGCATTGATGTTAAACTGGGTCAGTTACTGTAGAAATATTAGAATTGCATGCATTATTCACCAAAGAGAGTTTTTTTTATTTTTATTTATGGTTGTTCAAAACATTACATAGTTCTTGATATATCATATTTTATACTTTGATTCAAGTGGGTTATGAACTCCCATTTTTACCCTGTATACAGATTGCAGAATCACATCAGTTACACATCCATTGATTCACATATTGCCATACTAGTGTCTGTTGTATTCTGCTGCCTTTCGTATCCTCTACTATTCCCCCTGGCCTCCCCGGCCCTCCCCACTTCTCTCTCTACTCCCTCTACTGTAATAAATTTCTCCCCCTTGTATTATTTTTCCCTTTCCCCTCAATTCCTCTTGTATGTAATTTTGTATAACCCAGAGGGTCTCCTTCCAATTCCATGCAATTTCCCTTCTCCCTCCCTTCCTCCTCTCATCCCTGTTTAATGTTAATCATCTTGTCATGCTCTTCATCCCTATCTGTTCTTAGTTACTCTCCTTATATCAAAGATGACATTTGGCATTTGTTTTATAGGAATTGTGTAGCTTCACTTAGCATAATCTAGTCTAATGCAATCCATTTCCCTGCAAATTCTATGATCTTTTATTTTTCAATGCAAAGTAATAATCCATTGTGTATAAATGCCACATTTTTTTATCCATTCTTCTATTGAAGGGCATCTAAGTTGGTTCCACAGTCTTGCTGTTGTGAATTGTGCTGCTATGAACATCGATGTAGCAGTGTCCCTGTAGCATGCTCTTTTTAGGTCTTTAGTGAATAGACCAAGAAGGGCAATAGCTGGGTCAAATGGTGGTTCCATTTCCAGCTTTCCAAGAAATCTCCATACTGCTTTCCAAATTGGCTGCACCAATTTGCAGTCCCACCAGCAATGTACAAGTGTACCTCTTTTCCCACATCCTTGCCAGCACTTCTTGTTGTTTGACTTCATAATGGCTGCTAATCTTACTGGAGTGAGATCGTATCTTAGGGTGGTTTTGATTTGCATTTCTCTGACTGCTGGACATGGTGACCATTTTTTCATGTACTTGTTGATTGATTGTATGTCCTCATCTGAGAAGTGTCTGTTGAGGTCCTTGGCCCATTTGTTGATTGGGTTATTTGTTATCTTATTGTCTAATTTTTTGAGTTCTTTGTATACTCTGGATATTAGGGCTCTATCTGAAGTGTGAGTAGTAAAGATTTCTTCCCAGTATGTAGGCTCCCTATTTAACTCTTATTGTTTCTTTTGCTGAGAAAAAACTTTTTTAGTTGAGTAAGTCCCATTTGTTGATTCTAGTTATTAACTCTTGTACTATAGGTGTCCTATTGAGGAATTTGGAGCCCAACCCCACAGTATGTACATCGTAACCAAATTTTTCTTCTATCAGACAGTGTGTCTCTGATTTGATATCAAGGTCCTTGATTCATTTTGAGTTAACTTTTGTGCATGGTGAGAAAAAGGGATTCAGTTTCATTTTGTTATATATGGATTTTCAGTTTTCCCAACACCATTTGTTGAAGATGCTATCCTTCCTCCATTGCATGCTTTTAGCTCCTTTATCAAATATAAGATAGTTGTAGTTTTGTTGATTGGTTTCTGTGTCCTCTATTCTGTACCATTCGTCCACCTCCCTGTTTTGGTACCAGTACCATGCTATTTTTGTTACTATTGCTCTGTAGTATAGTTTGAAGTCTGGTATCGCTATACCGCCTGATTCACACTTCCTGCTTAGCAGTGTTTTGCAATTCTGGGTCTTTTATTTTTTCATATGAATTTCATGATTGCTTTCTCTATTTCTACAAGAAATGCCTTTGGGATTTTGATTGGCATTGGATTAAACCTATAGAGAACTTTTGGTAATATCGCCATTTTGATGATGTTAGTTCTGCCTATCCATGAACAGGGTATATTTTTACATCTTCTAAGATCTTCTATTTCTCTCTTTAGGGTTCTGTAGTTTTCATTGTATAAGACTTTCACCTCTTTTGTTAGGTTGATTCCCATTTTTTTTTTTTAGGATATTGTGAATGGAGTGGTTGTCCTCATTTCCATTTCAGAGGATTTGTCACTGATATACAGGAATGCCTTTGATTTATGCGTGTTGATTTTATATCCTGCCACTTTGCTGAATTCATTTATTAGCTCTATTAGTTTCTTTGTAGAACCTTTTGGGTCTGCTAGGTATAGAATCATGTCATCTGCAATAGTGATAATTTAAGTTATTCTTTTCCTATTTATATGCCTTTAATTTCTTTCATCTGTCTAATTGCTCTGGCCAGTCTTTTGATAACTATATTGAACAAAAGTGGTGAGAGCAGGCATCCCTGTCTTGTTCCAGATTTTAGAGGGAATGTCTTCAATGTTTCTCCATTCAGAATGATGCTAGCCTGCGGTTTAGCATAGATTGCTTTTACAAAATTGAGGAATGTTCCTGTTATTCCTAGTTTTTCTAGAGTTTTGAACATAAAGGGATGCTGTACTTTGTCGAATGCTTTTTCTGCATCTATCTAGATGATAATATGGTTTTTTTTTAAGTCTATTGATGTGGTGAATAACATTTATTGATTTTCGTATATTGAACCCTCCTTGCATCCCAGGGATGAATCCTACTTGATCATGGTGCACATTTTTTTGATATGTTTTTGTATCTGATTTGCCAGAATTTAATTTAAGATTTTTGCATTTAGGTTCATTAGAGATATCGGTCTTTAGTCTTCTTTCTTTGAAGTGTCTATCTGGTGTAGGAATCAGGGTGATATTGGCCTCGTAGAATGAATTTGGAAGATCTCCCTCTTTTTCAATTTTCTGAAATAGCTTTAAAAGTATTGGTATTAGTTCATATTTAAAGGTTTTGTAAAACTCTGCTGTATACCCATACGGTCCTGGGATTTTCTTAGTTGGTAATCTTTGGATGGTTTTTTTTTATTTCCTCAATTGATATTGGTATGTTTAGGTTGTCTATATCCTCCTAACTCACTCTGGTCAGATCATATGACTTAAGAAATTTTTTGATGCCTTCACTATCTTCTATTATTTTAGAGTATAAGGATTCAAAGTAATTTCTGATTATCTTCTGTATTTCTGAAATATCTGTTATGATATTGCCTTTTTCATCCCATATGATAGTAATTTGAGTTCTCTCTCCTCATCGTTAGCATGGCTAGGGGTCTGTCCATTTTATTTATTTTTTCCTCCAATTGGTGTGACGTGTCTACCACGCCCGTGGACCCCTGTGGTGTTCTGCCAATCAGTCGCAGGTCTGCCTACCTTGCAGGCGTGGGCGGCGGCACTGCTCTACTCCTACTCCAATTGGGGTGACGTGACTACCATGCCGGCGGGCCGCTGTGCCTGGTCCGCCGGTTGGTCGCAGGTCTGCCTACCTTGTGAGCACGGGCTACAGATCTGTTCTGCCCCTACTCCAAATATGGTAAAGTGTCTGCCGCGCCAGCCGGCCGCTGGGCCTCTTCTTCTGGTCAGGTGCAGGTCTGCTACCTTGCGGGCGCGGGTGGTGGCTCTGCTCTGCCCCTACTCCAATTGGTGTGTCGTGACTACCATGCCGGCAGGTTGCTGTCCCTGTTCTGGGCGTGGGCGAAGGCTCTGCTCTGCCCCTACTCCTATTGGGGTGATGTGACTATCATGCTGGTGACCCACTGGGATTTTACTAGGTGTGGGAGAAGGCTCTGCTCTGCAACTACTCCAATTGGGGTGACGTGGCTACCACACCTGCGGGTCGCTGGGCCTGTTCTGTGCACGGGCGGCGGATCTGTTCTGCCTCTACTCCAATTGGGTTGACGTAACTACCATGCAGGTGTGTCACTGGGTCTGTTCCAGTCGCGGGCAGCTGCTCTGCTCTGCCCCTCTGGCTTGATGACAAAGTGAGAGAGACCCAGGTGTTTGTGACTCACTTTCTTCACCAGGAGACCAACTGTTTCTGTCACTGCTGGTATCAATGAAGTTATCTCCTCTGCTGCTTTCTGATGACATCAGAAATTTGCCATGTTAGTATCCCATGTGAAAGGCAGCATTTCGTTCCCTTTTCTGGGTGACCAAAGCAATGAGTGAGTCCTGACCGGCCCTCACAAGCCGTGTCTCAATCCCGTTTCCACTGCCTATGAAGGCTCGGTTGATATTTACCTCCACAGTATTCAGCAAGACCCGGACCGAGAAGCAGTTTCCGCGGGTTCTTTAGCCCTGGGCCAGATCAGTTCCGAGACGTGGAATTCGGCCGCTCTGGGCTTTGTGTATGTTCTAATAGGAGCAGGCTCCAAGACGGAGTTTCTGCAGGTTCTTTAGCACTGAGCCTGAGTAATTTATCTGCAACACAAAGGTGAATGGCATCCTGAAATTACCTGCTCTATAGCTGAATGAGCTTCGATCAGTCAAAAACAGGGATGGTGACATCAGCTCTCCAAGATAGTGGCCGCTGGCTTCCTCTGTGGTATGACCGGTGTGGAGAACCGAATTGGACCGCATCCTTCCCCATCTCAAACAAAGAATTCAGCACTTAGCACAGTGATTGCATACCTGGCAGGAGCCCACAGAATCCACACCGCTGTATATTTGCATTGCTATCTCTTCATTTCCCAGTGCGCGCCGCAGACTCTAGCCACAGACCGATTTCCTGAATAAGCAGCATGACGCTCCGTGCGGACAAATCACTCGTGTTTGAGCTCGCGTAGCTGATCCTCGTAAGATGGAAATATGTCCACTAGGTTTTGGAGCACCCCAATTTTGCTGGAAATTTCTAACAAGATATATTTTAGCCGTTATAACTCGTCATTCTCCCGCACAGTGACGCGGTACATGGGGGAGATGCACTCCCTTCACCACCATCATATGATCACCCGAAGTTAGTTTTCAGTACTAAGAAACAAATATGTATTTCAGGTGGATGAATATTTCTGAGAATATTCTTGTGAAAACATGATTATAAATCCACATACATGAATATGAATGAATTTAGGGAGTGTATAATAAGAAAAATATACTTCATATTTTGAAAAATCTGGAGAGTGAATATATATATATATATATATATATATATATATATATACACTCACAGACATTAAAAAGTAGCATTATGTATGCCAATCGAAATTCACCATGAAATAATATATCATCCACAGATCCAAAAATATTCATTTTAATGAACATGGATTTATGTTGTTCAACTAAGAAGCTCACTCATATGTTGTATTTTCAGTTCCAACAGCGTTTAGTAGGAGTGATCTCTTCTCACAATTTGCATCTGCCAAGCCAGCCACCTCACAAAATGTACGAGTGATACCAGGTTGAATTCTAAATGTGCATATGAAAATACATGTGATGAATAGGCTACAGAGAAAGGGAGACAGTTATTCACATATTTGTTAAATTTTAAAACACATGGAGAACTATTTCAATTAAAATTCGCTAGATTTATAACACCTACCATTTATCATACGAAAGGCAAGTCCAACTATACACCATGCCTCCTGTGAACCTCTTGTATTTCTATTCTGTTTGGGTTATTTTTCTCCACCATATTAGGATTAGAAGTCAAAGTCTAGTAGGGTATGTGTTAGTGTCAGGGATTCAGTATTTTGAATGGAAAATTGGAAAATGTATCCAATGTGTATGCAAATATGTGCTACACAAAAAATTCCCACTCTCATTCAGCACAATGCCTTGACATTACCTTCGCCCCACATAAGACACAATTAGAGGAGAAGAGTTAGAAAATCTGTGAATACATATGTGGAATGAAAAATGCTCAGGAGTTCACAAATTTGCAGGTGGTAGAGAAGTTTCCAAAAGTAAGGGACAGGGTAAAAACTCCACAAACATGAAGTTCTGCCAGCCTAACATCTGGAGAAACTGCCTCTGAGGTTGGGCAATGAAATATATGCTGTTGTCAGGAGCATTAGTTTCATTTGTTGTGAGACCATCATAGCTGAGTCTTCATCTATGTGATCTGGATGACATGGATTCTTATTTTCCAATGAACATGAGGCAGCAGTGCTGAATTTTCTATTTGTAGGTAACCTGTGGCCACTGGGGTCTAAATGTCTCCCCTTGTGGACTGTAATTCCATTTGGTCATCCTCCACTATTCGTGGTATTTCTTGCTGCTGCACTGGGAGTTTGGTATTTGCTTCATGAAATACAAGGAGTTCAACTGGGACACAGTGCTGAAGTGACTTCTGTCAAGTGTGGTGGGTCAGGTTCGTCAGGAGAATGCACCAAACAGGCTTCTATCCCACATAGCTTGCCCCATTTTCCATAGCAACCTGATTCTGAACATTGCCCTAAAACCTCTCCATATAACAATATGCTTTTACATATAAGGGTCTACTGGCTGCAAAATGTCAGTCACAATCCATTTGGAAGCCAATGGCAGATCCACATGCCCCCACCACAGATGTTTTATTACACACCTGCCATCCACTACTCTAGTACAACTACTCAGCAGGATCCAACTTACTGGCATCTCTGTTAAACACCATTTTCATAAAACCCAGTCAATCAAGGCACTGTCTTGTATACTCATGATCAGCAACAGGACATTCAAATGTTCTCCAGAGCTACCCGGTCATGGGAATTTCAAAAATTTCATGGTATTGATCTAGCCAATTTTCAAGGATGAAGTTGGAGGCACTGTGGATTTCAATTCACTCAGAAACCATTAAATGGTGAGGAAGCTCATTTCAATGAAAACTCTGGAGAATTCTTACAGGCAAGGCTTCCAAAAGTGGCCAAAAGTCAGATTAAGCCAGGCCCATTGAGGTCTACAATGTATGTTCCATGTGTGTTTTGACTCTCAAATATGGCTGCCAAGTCTTTAAGAATAATATCATGTGATATCCTGGCTGAGATTCCCTGTGCTCTGTGGAAAGTCACCTTGGGACTAGATGTCACTTTCCAAGGACAACTCTCATGCATGGCCATCTAAAATTCCAACACAATTCCTGGCAATAATTCTCTGAGATCAGTAAAAGAACTCAGTCTCTAAGGGGAATCACACCAGAGTGCAAGCCTAGGTGGACCCAGTGATCTCTTCCAACCGCCAGACATATGTCCACAATTAAAACCAAACACTCTCACATGGCCCTCATCTTCTTCCATATAGACACTCATCATATCCTCTGGCAGGAGGTTTCCATAAGGGACGCAGCCCACGACAGTGTCTAAAATAAGCTCCCTGCCCCTCATTTGCCTAAAGACAGGGTGGCCTGGACTCTCTTCCTGTGAACCAGGAGTGATCAAATAGGCCTGCCTTTAATATTGCTTGGCTTCTCCAACTTGAGGCCTTCTAGCTTTGGGGTTTAGATTCTTTAAGTGAATTGGAGTCATGAAAATCAAGCACCTATGGCCTAGCCTCTGCAGGGCTTTGAAGAACTCATTTGACCCAAAGGATCCCTATTCTCACTTGATGAATATCAGAAACCTACCAGAGGAAGGCAAGAGAGTTCATCAACAATATCTGATCTTTTTGCCATTTTGGTTTTGGATGCACGCATGGGATCTATCTTTAGATCCATCAGGTGCTGAGAATCTAAGCCACAGCCTCACACAGGGCCAACAGGCTGATTCAGACATATCCCAATCCTAAGCAATTAAGCAAAGAGCCACAGGTGATGCCCTTTCATTTCCATTTGAAAACTCTTTTCTTCAGGCTTCACAAAGTGGTGGCTTGAGGCAAAAAACTTCCTGACATTCAACAGAACAATAGGTAAGCAGAAGGACCAAAGCAGGTTTTCTCCACTGAGACTTTCCTGGTCAACAGATATCTGAGATTTCTGAGATGCTAGCCATTTCCTTCAGCTTCCAGTACATAGCAATGTCACAGATCTTGGAGGCGGTACAAATCTTGGACACAGAACCATGATACTATTCTGGAGAGTCGCCAGAATTGAGAGAGAAAACAGGAAATTAGGAAGCTTGTAGGTGTTGCCCATCCATAAGGCAAGCCAGAGTCCACTCATGAATTGGGCAGGATGAATGCTGGGAAGCTTTCTACTAGACAGAACACATCCATTGATGCATTGTCTTTTCTAATGTCTACAACAATGGACTCAGTGGGATACACACACACATAGGAACACTCGCCTTGTCAAAGGACTTAATACAAATATTCCACTCCATACCAAACAAACCGCCTTTCCTACCTATCCTCAGAACATGAGACAAAACCACAAACTCACACCCACACCCACAAAGGCACCTCCTTCCCCCTAGTAGGTCTGTGACTCCCCGGAGTATCCTCTGACTGGTGAGCCATACTATGTTCCTCCAAAATGACCTCTCCTGTCTCAGATCATGTCTGCTTGGCCAACTCTGTGAAGTTCTCAAGAGCCAGCGGTGAGGCACTACCTGCCTTCTCAGGAAAAGCCCCTCTTCAGAGGTTTCCTGGCATTTGGCCTTCCTCACATCTGTAGGTACCAAGAAAGACTGACTCTGTCCTTGGTAAATTCAAACATGTCAGACCACTGGGACTAGGACAGAACTGTCTCTGGGTGCCTGGCTTCCTGGATTTCAAGTTCAGAGAGTTCCATCACCAAGGAAGTGAGGTGAGATCACTTCCTTCAGGATCTGAATTATGTCACTGCCTTGGCAACCACTTTGTCCTAACAGTTGCTTCCAAAATACTATGAGGTGGAGGCTGCCCTGATTTTCATGGGACACTTTCTCTAGTTAGAATGTTATATCAACCGTAAGCACCCGGGAACAGCTTCCACACAGGACTGGTTTGGTCCATGTTCTATACATTAAGAAGAGAGAGATTGATTCAGACACAACCCTTCATCCTGACCAGGATGATTGCCATGGAAGATGACTTTTGCTTTCTGAGGTAATTCATAGCTGCCTTCATCTTCACCAGGGATCACTTCTGCATGAACATTTGAGTTTCTCAGCAGGTGAACATCCCCTAGATTCCTGTAGTTTAATACACACACTGTTCCTGCTCTCCTGCAAAGTTAGTGTATGGTTAGGGTTAATAATATGTTCGATTTGGGTTAGGAATCATTCTGCAGGATGAATAATGAGATTGGGAACCTGCGATATTTATAAGAATATATAGGTGAAATATATGTATGAAAACGGGAATCTAAGAAGGATTTGAAGCCCAGAAAGGCATTGAGCCCTTGATTTGGATACTTAGTGTTGAATTATGTTCTGTACAATTGTCTCAGTTAAATCGAAATACAGTGGCATAGGACCTTGTACCTTGGATGATTGAATGTAGAAGAGAACATCCAGTCAAAAAGGGATAGTCAGTAGGATTAGGAAGATAGTCAGTAGGTTTAGGAAGAAGAGTGAGTATATGATTTGGAATAAAAAGCTTCTTTAGCAATAGGGTTTCATTGGGAGAGTGAATGTAAATGTCAGCACATGTGAAGAGTTAGTCACAATGATGAACTGGGGAAAATGTGTAGGAAAGCAGGTGTCAATAGAGACATTACGAAATCAGGCAAAGTATAAAGTGAGTCATAGGATTAGACATTTTCAACAGGGTTGAGTTTGAATACATAATCATAGGAAAAAACAAATATGTCGTCACGAATGGGAATGACATTTGATAGCATTAGGCAACCTGGACATGGATGTTATTAGTTATCCACGTTCACTTTCCTTTTAGGCTTTTGTACAATCATAAGTGTTACATTTTTATGTTTTTTTTGTTCAGAATATTACTGTGATAAAATGTATATGTAGATCAGGTGACATGAGTATTTCTTTCACCATTTTTGGGGGCAATATTTTGAAGACGTATACATTAGTATTAGGGGTACAAAGAGGTGTACCCTGTGTCTATTAATATAGAGATAATGCATGAATAGACCATACTATGAATAAATAACGTAACTGATTCCACTTTAAATAATGGATTGACTTGATATGTGAAAATATATAAGAAATCTTATATTGATATACAATCATTCATTCCAACCAGTTATATATCTAATGGTAATATTAGGATTATGGTTTATGAAGAATGGTGTTTGAGTTTTGCTTTATACGTGATGATGTTAAACAAAAATAATGTGTTTGGAAAGAAGTCTCATGAAAAGACCAGTCAAGAAACATGGAGGGATACATGTGTTCTGAATCAGGAAGTGATTGATCGTGAAACAAATGCCTATAAATTTTCTAATTTGTGACTGAAATATATATCCCATGATGTGCATAAACTGAAGAAATAGTAACGTACAAGTGTTGAATAAAAATGAGAGTCAAAATACACATCATGTCCCCTAGAAATCAACTTGCATTGATTTTAAACTGGCTAAGTAACTGTAGAAATATTAGGGTTTGTATGCACCATTCACTGAATTTAGTTTTCAGTACTAGGAAACAATATGTATTTCAGGTGGATGATTATTTCTGAAAATAATCTTGTGGAAAGTTGATTATAAATCCACAGATATGAATATGAATGAATTTAGGGAGTGCATAATAAGACACATATATTTCATATTTTGAAAAATCTATATATATATATACACACACACGCAAAAGCACAGATATTAAAAAGTAGCAATACAGGAGATCCATTATGAAGGCAGGCATGGAGAAATCAAGTCTCTGATCTCTTCAGCTGCGCGGGCATAGGGAGTCGTAAACTGTCTAAATGCTGTTTGCTCAGAATCACTAGGCAATATTGACCTGTTGTGAATCTGGGGTGAACAGTCTGGGCCCCTCAGAACACACACAAAGCCCGGATTGGCTGCATTCAAGCTTAGATTCGTCTGGTTTTTGTGACTCAACACTAACATTCCCGCTGAAATAACTGGTCGGGCTTTCTGAATTGAGAGTTAAAAGCCAACTGAGCCTTCATAGGCAGTGGCCACAGGATTGAAATGGGGATTGGGAGAGATAGTCAGGACCCACCTGTTGCATTGGTCACCCAGCAAAGGGAACGAACGGTCACCATTTGAATGGGATACCACCATGGCAGAGAACTGACGTCACAGGCGGAGGAGATAACTTCATTGAAACCAGCGCGACAAGTGTGTAATCCCATTGCCATCTCTCTCAACAACGCAGGGAAACCTCAAGGGCCCTTCCCACCTCTGCCGTAATGGCCCCTCCCAGCTCTCCAAGGAGCGCGATACCCAGACCTAGGGAATCAAGATTGGCTCGGGACTCGCGGCGTGGAATTCCCTGCTACCGCTCCCACCAGTGCTGACAATTGAGGTCTCTTACACCACCTAGCGGGGCCATGGCTCCTGAAGGGCAAGCAAATTCGCTGGAGGTTCTCAGCCCCAAGCTCTACAAACTTAGGGTCTGAGGAAGGCAAACAAGGAGAGTGTTCCCAGGCGTTCATGGAAACAGGGCTACCAGGAGCAGAGACCTGGCTTGTAACCAGTATTGTGGTGATCATCACAGGTGAGTGTGGCCTGGCTTGAGGAAGCACAAGAGAAAGCCCTAGGCACTCAGAATTGGAGACCCGCCCAGTCTGGGAGGAAGAGCTGCTGCACAGTGATTGGTTCTCACTTATTGAGAGGAGAAGCTTGGCCCAGTGTGCACAGCTCCACCTACTGGAAGAGAAGTTATTTGAACTCTAGGACTGCATGTATTATTATTATTATTTTATTTGTATTTTTTTCTTTCATTTTCATTTTTGTTATTGTTGTTCTTTAACTTTTTTAAATGTTTTTATTTTTTAATTTTTTTATTTTATTATTATTATTATTATTTTAAATTTTAATTTTCAATTTTTTAATCATCATCATTACTTAAAACTTTCTTTCTTTATTTTCTATTTTTTTCTTTTGTCTTTTCATTTCTTTTCATTTTTCTTATTCCCCCTTCCTTGAATTCTACCTGCCTACTCTCATTCTCTTTAGTGACTTCTCCCTTCCCTTCTAATATCTTTCCTCCCAAGCATCAAATAAATTTATAAGAGTAAGCAGTAACTCAGTAGTCAAAGAGAAGAAGAAGTAACATGAGCAGCATATAAAAACAAGGAAGAAAAGGAGTACGAACAATGAAGGACAGCCTAAATATTCAAGAGCACCTAGAGTCATCAGAAAAATGGTCATATAAAGAACTCAAGTAATACCTTAGACAGATGGAATGGAACCTTAAAGAGGATACGAGACAGCAAAAACAAACAGTGATAAAACGCATTGAAAATGAATTACATAAACAGATAAAATGAGAAATTAAGCATCTTTATCAGGAGATAGAGATTATTAGAAAAATCAAACAATAATTCTAGAAATCAAGGAAATGATAAACCAAATTAAAAACTCAATTGAGAGTATCACTAACAGAGTAGAGCAAGTAGAAGACAGAATGTCAGATAATGAAGACAAAATATATCATCTTGAAAAAAGTCTAGCCAACAAAGAAATGCTGTAAAAAATTATGAGAAAACATTCAAGAGATATGGGATAACATAAAAAAAAAAAAACTAATGAGTCATATGGATAGAGGAAGGTACAGAGATTAAAACCAAATGAATGAGAAACCTGGTGAATGAAATAATTACAGAAAACTTTCCAGAAATAAAAATGGAAACGGATAAACAAATTGTAGATGCTTACAGGACACCGAGCACACAAAATCACAGTAGACCAATGCCAAGACACATTGTTATAAAGATATCCATTATACAGAACAAAGAGAAAATATTAAAAGCTACCAGAGAAAGGAGGCAGATTACAATCATTACAATCAGGGGTAAACCAAAAAGTTTAACAATGGATTTTTCATCATTGACGCTGGAAGTGAGAAGATCCTGGAACAACGTACTTCAAACACTGAAAGACAATGGATGCCAACCAAGAATTATGTATCCAGCAAAATTAAGCTTAAGATAAGACAACAAGATAAAAATATTTCATGATAAACAAAAGCTAAAAAAATTTCAGCCAGATAACCAGCATTGCAAAGCATCTTGAGCAAAACACTACACGAGGAAGAAATGAAAATCAACAACGAAAACCATCAGTGAGAAGTGCCTCAGTAATGACAGAGGGAAGGGGAAAAGCAAATCATGGAGAATCAAACTAATTAAAAATATATATATAAAAAACATGGGTGGAGGTACAAACCATATATCAATAGTAACTCTAAATGATAATGGCTTAAACTCTCGAATAAAGTGACATTGGCTTGTAACTTGAAATAAAAAAAAAAATCCAACAATATGTTGCCTCCAAGGGACACATCTGAATGGAAAAGACATACACAGGCTGAAGGTGAAAGATTGGGAAAATTTATACCATGCACACAGTCCTCGTAAGGAAGCAGGGGTGGCCATCCTCCTATCGAATAAAATCGACCTCAAGACTAATTTAATCAAAGGGATAAGGAAAGACTTTATATACTGTTAAAAGAAACCATTCACCAACAAGACATAACAATTATCAATATTCACGCAGCAAATAATGGTGCTGCGACGTTCATAAAACAATTTATCCTCAAGTTCAAGAATCAAATAGACCACAATACAATAATTATGGGTGACTTCAACTCACCTCTCTCACCATTGGACAGATCCTCCAAACAAAAGTTGAATAAAGAAACTATAGAACTCAATATCACAATCAATACCCTATACTTAACTGACATATATAGAATATATCAACCATCATCAAGTGGATATACTTTTTTCTCACCAGCACATGGATCCTTCTCAAAAATAGACCATATGTTATGCCATAGGGCAACCCTCAGTAAATATAAAGGGGTGGAGATAATACCATGAATTTTTTGTGATCATAATGGAATGAACCTGGAAACCAATGATAAAGAAGGAAGAAAAAATCATACATCACATGCAAAATGAAGAATATGTTACTGAATGATCAATGGGTTACAGAAGACATAAAGGAGGAAATCAAAAAATTCTTAGAGATAAATGAAAATACAGACACAACATATCAGATTCTATGGGACACAATGAAAAGAAGTTTTAAGAGGTAAATTCATCGCCTGGAGGTCATTCCTCAAATAGAAAAAAAAAAACAAACAAACAAATGAGCTCACACTTCATCTCAAAGCCCTAGAAGAAGAAGAGCAAAACAACAGAAAATGTAGCAGAAGGAAAGAAATAATTAAAATCATAGCGAAATTGAAACAAAAGAAACTATTGAAAAAATTAACAAAACTAAAAGGTGCTTCTTCAAAAAGATAAATAAGATCGACAGACCCTTAGCCATGCTAACGAAGAGAAGAAGAGAGAGAACTCAAATTACTAACATACGGGATGAAAAAGGCAATATCACAACAGATGCTACATAAATACAGAAGAAAATTAGAAATTATTTTGAAAAACTGTATTCCAATAAAATAGAAAATAGTGAAGACATCGATAAATTTCTTAAGTCATATGATTTGACCAGACTGAGTCAGGAGGAAACACACAATTTAAACTGACCAATATCAATGGATGAAGTAGAAGAAGCAATCAAAAGACTACCAACCAAGAAAAGCCCAGGACCAGATGCGTATACAGCAGAGTTTTACAAAACCTTTAAAGAAGAATTAATACCAATACTTTTCAAGTTATTCAGGAAATAGAAAAACTGGAAGCTCTGCCAAATTCATTCTATGAGGCCAACATCACCCAGATTCTGAAACCAGACAAAGACACCTCAAAGAAAGAAAACTACAGACCAATATCTCTGATGAACCTAGATGCAAAAATCCTCATTAAAATTCTGGCGAATTGGATACAAAGGCACATCAAAAAAATTGTGCACCATGATCAACTTGAATTCATCCCTGGGATGCAAGGAGGCTTCAATATATGGAAATCAATAAATGTTATTCACAACATCAATAGACTTAAAGATAAGAACCATATGATCATCTTGATAGATGCAGAAAAACCATTCAACAAAGTAGAGCATTCCTTTATGTTCAAAACATTTTAAAAACTAGGGATAACAGGAACTTACCTCGACATTGTAAAAGATAACTATGTTAAGCCTCAGGCTAGCATCATTCTGAATGGAGAAAAATTGAAGGCATTCACTTTAAAATCTGGAACAAGGCAGGGATATCCTCTATCACCACTTCTATTCAATATAGTTCTCGAAAAACTGGCCAGAGCAATTAGAGAGATGAAAGACATTAAAGGCATAAAAATAGGAAAAGAAGAACTTAAATTATCACTATTTGTAGATGACATGATTCTATACATAGAAGACCCAAAAGGGTCTACAGAAAAAAACTACTAGAACTAATAAATGAATGCAGCAATGTGGCAGGATATAAAATCAACATGCATAAATCAAAGGCATTTCTGTATATCAGCGACAAAACTTCTGAAACAAAAATGAGTCAAAACACTGCATTCCCAATTTCCTCAAAATAATTAAATACTTGGGAATCAACCTAACAAAAGAGGTGAAAGATTTATATAATGCAAACTACAGAACCCTAAAAAGAGAAATAGAATAAGATCTTAGAAGATGGAAAAATATACCCTGTTCATGGATAGGCAGAACTAACATCATCAAAATTGCTATATTACCAAAAGTTCTCTATAGGTTTAATACAATGCCAATCAAAATCCCAAAGGATTTTTTTTTGTAGAAATAGATAAAGCAATCATGAAATTCAAAAGGAAAAATAAAAGACCCAGAATAGCAAAAGCAATTCTAAGCAGGAAGTGTGAATCAGGCAGTATAGTGATACCAGATTTCAAACTATATTACAGAGCATTCATAACAAAAACAGCATGGTACTGGTACCAAAACAGGCGGGTGGACCAATGGTACAGAATGGAGGACACAGAGACTAATCCAAAAATCTACAACTGTCTTATATTTGATAAAGGAGCTAATGGCCTGCAATGGAGGAAGAATAGCATCTTCATCAAATGGAGTTGGGTAAGCTGGAAATCCATATGCAACAAAGTGAAACTGAATCCCCTCCTCTCGCCATGCACAAAAGTTAACTCAATGTGGATCAAGGAGCTAGATTCAAATCAGAGTCTCTGCGTCTGATAGAATAAAAAGTTGGCTCCGATCTACATATTGTGTGGTCAGGCTCCAAATTCCTTAATACGACACCCATAGAACAAGAGTTAATAATAAGAATCAACAAATGGGACTTACTTAAACTGATTTTTTTTTCTTAAAGAGAGAAACAATAAGAGAGGTAAATATGGAGCCTACATCATGGGAACAAATTTTTAGTCCTCACCCTTCACATGGAGCCCTAATATCCAGAGTATACAAAGTATACAAAGAACTCAGAAAATTAGACAATAAGATAACCAATAACCCAATGGGCCAAGGACCTGAACAGAAACTTCTCAGAGGAGGACATAGAATCAATTAACAAGTACATGAAAAAATGCTCTCCATTTCTAGCAGTAAGAGAAATGCAAATAAAAACCACCCTAAAATACCATCTCAATCCAGTGAGATTGGCAGCCATAATGAAGTCAAACAACAACAAGTGCTGGCGAGGATGTGGGGAAAAGGGTACTCCTGTACATTGCTGGTGGGACTGAAAACTGGTGCGGCCAATTTGGAAAGCAGTATGGAGATTCCTGGGAAATCTGGGAATGGAAGCACCATTTGATCCAGCTATTGCCCTTCTCGGACTATTCCCTGAAGACCTTAAAAGAGCGTACTACAGGGATACTGCCACATCGATTTTCATAGCAGCACAATTCACAATTGCTACACTGTGGAACCAACCCAGATGCCCTTCAATAGATGAATGGATAAAAAAATGTGACTTTTATATACTATGGAGAATTACGCAGCACTAAAAAATGACCAAATCTTGGAATTTGCAGGGAAATGCATGGCACTGAGCAGATTATGGTTAGTGAAGCTAGCCAATCCCTAAAAAACAAATGCCAAATGTCTTGTTTGATATAATGAGAGCACCTAAGAACAGAGCAGGGAGGAAGAGCATGAAGAAAAGATTAACATTAAGCAGAAACATGAGGTGGGAGGGAAAGGGAGAGAAGAGGGAAATTGCATGGTAATGGAGAGAGACACTTATTGTTACACAAAATTACATATAAGAGGTTGTGGGAAAATAAACAAGGAGAGAAATGATTTAGAGTAGGTATGGTAGAGAGAGAAGATGGGAAGAGAGGAGAGTGGGGATAGTAGAGTATAGGAAAGGTAGCAGAATACAACAGTAACTAATAGGGCATTATGTAAAAATATGGATGTGTAACTAATGTGATTCTGCAATCTGTATTTGGAGTAAAAATGGGAGTTCATAACCCACTTGAATCTAATGTATGAAATATGATATGTCAAGAGCTTTGTAATGTTTTGAGCAACCAATAAAAGAAAAAAAAAGTAGCAATATATATGCCAATAGAAATTCATCATGAAATGTATATAATCCACAGATCGAAAAATATTCATTTTACTGAACATGGATTCATGTATAATGTTTTTCAACTAGGAAGCTCACCCATAGGTTGAATTTTCAGTTCCAACAGCGTTTAGGAGGAGTGATCTCTTCTCTCAATTTGCATCTACCAATTCAGCCACCTCACAAGTGTATATGAGTGATATCAGGTAGAATTCTATATGTGCATATAAAAATACATGTGCTGAATAGGCTACAGAGAAAGGGAGATAGGGATTCACATATTTGCTAATTTTAAAAACACATGTAGAACTATTTCAACAAAAAATTGACTAGACTTATAACTCCTACATTATATAATGCAAAAGGCAATTCCAACTATACACCATGCGTCCTCTGAACTGCTTGTGTTTCTTCTCTTTTTGGCTTATTTTTCACCATCATATTAGGATTATTAGTCAGAGACTAGTAGGGTATGGGTTATAGTGTCAGGGATTCAGTATTTCAAATGGAAATTGAAAAATGAATCCAATGTGTATGTAAATATGTGCTACACAAAAATCTTCCCACTTACATCCAGAACAATGCCTTGACATTACCTACGCCCCAAGTAAAACACAATTAGAGTAGAAAAGTGTGAAAATCTATGAATACAAATATGGAATGGAATATGCTCGGGAGTTCACAACCTTGGAGGTGGTAGAGGAGTTTCCAAAAGTAAAGGACAGGGTAAACACTCCACAAACAAGGAGCTCTGCTGGCCTAAGAATTCTTGGGAAACGGCTTCTGAGGTTGGGCACTTGAAATATATGTTGTTTTCATGAGCTTTAGCTTACTTTGTAGTGAGACCATCAAAGCTGGGTCTGCATTTATGTGACCGAAAGACATGGTTTCTTATATTCCAATGAACATGAGGCAGCAGTGCTCAATTCTCTCTTTGTAGCTAAACTGTGTCCATTGGAAGCTAAGTGTCTCCCGGTGGGGACTGTGAAGACATTTGGTCATCCTCCACTTTTCGTGGTATTTCTTGCTTCTGCACTGGGAATTTGGTATTTGCTTCACAAAACATAAAAAGTTCATCTGGGATACAGTGCTGGAGGGAGTTCTGTCACGTGTGGTGGGTCAAGGTCTGCAGGAGAATGCACCAACCAGGCTTCTATCCCACATAGCTTGCCCCAATAACCATAGCAACCTGATTCTGAATATTGCCCTGAAAACTCTCCATTTAACAAGATGCCTTTACATATAAGGGTCTGATGTCTGCACTATATCAGTCACAAAAAATTTGGAAGCCAATGGCAGATTCACATGGCCCCACCATGATGTTTTATCACACACCTGCCCACCACTGCTCTTGGCCCCCTACTCAGCAGGCTCCAAATTACTGGCTTCTCTTGTTCTACAGGATTTTCATGAAACCCAGTCAAAAACAAGGCACTGTCTGGTATACACATGATCAGCAACAGGACATCAAAAGTTTCTGCAGTGCCACCTGGTCATGGGAATTTCAAAAATTTCATGGTATTTATCTAGCAATTTTTCAAGGGTGAAGTTAGAGGCACTGTGGGTTTCAATTCATTCAGGAACCATTAAGAGTTGAGAAAGTTCATTTCAATGAAAGCTCTGGAGAACTCTCACAGTCAATGCTTCTCAAACAGTTGCCAAAAGGTCTCCTAAAGCCAGGCCAATTGACATCTACAATGTGAGGTCCATGTGTGTTTTGACTCTCAAATATGGCTGCTAAGTCTTTCAGAATAAAATCATGTGATATCCTGGCTGAGATTCTCAGGCCTCTGTGGAAACCACCCTGGGCCTAGATCTCAGTTTCCAAGAGTGAGTCTCATGCGTGGCCTCCTAAAATCCCAACACAATTCATGGCAATACTTCTCTGAGGTCAGTTTCAGAACTCAGTCTCTAAGGGGAATCACACCAGAGTTCAAGCCCAGGTGGACCCAGTCATCCCTTCCATCCGCCAAAAAATGACCACAATTAAAATCAAAACACTCCCACAGGGCCCTCATCTTCTTCCATGTAGACACTAATCATAACCTCTAGCTGGAGGTTTCTATGAGGCCAAGGTAGTGTTCAAATAAGCTCACTTGCCCCTCATTTGCCTGAAATCATGATGGCCTGGACACTCTTCCTGTGAACCAGGAATGATCAAATATTCCTGCTGTTAAAGTGTTCCACTTCTCCAATTTGAGGCCTACTGGCTGTAGGGTATAGATTCTTTATGTGATTTGGAGTCAAGAGAAAACCCAAGCAAATATGGGCTAGGCTCTGCAGGGATTTCAAGAACTCATTTGACCCAAAGGATCCCTATTCTCACTTGATGGAGGTCAGGAACCTAAAACAAGAGGGCAAAAATATTCACCCACAATGACTGCTCTTTTGGCCATTTTAGTTTTGGAAACACATGGGATCTTTCTTTAGATCCATCAGGTGCTGAGAATCTAAGCCACAACCTCATACAAGGACAAGAGGCTGATTCAGACACATCCCAATCCAAATCAATTAAGCAAAGAGCCACTGGTGATGTCCATACATTTCCATATGAAAACAGTTTTCTTCAGGCTACACAAAGGGGTGGCCTGAGGCAAAGACCTTCCTGACATTCAGGGTAATAGAAATAGAAGTAAGCAAATGGCCCAAAGAAGGGTTTCTCCACTGAGACTTTACTGGTCACACTGAAATCTGAGTTTTCTTAGATGCTCCCATTCCCTTCAGCTATACAGTACATGGCCATGTCACAGAACCTTGTGGTGTTACATATTTGGGAAACAAAACCATGAGTCTATTCTGGAGAGTGGCCAGAATTCACGAAGAAAACAGGAACTTTAGAAGATAATAGATGTTGCCCATCCATAAGGCAAGCTGCAGTCCATTCATTAATTGGGCAGTATGAATGCGGGGAAGCTTTCAACTAGAGACAACACATCCATTGATGCATTCTCTTTTCTAATGTCTACAACCACGGATACAGTGGGATACACAGACTTAGAAACACTCACCATGTCAAACGACTTACTAGAAACAGTCCACTCCAAACCAAACAAACCACCTTTCCTACCTATTCTCAGAACATGAGAAAAAACCACAAACTCACACCTACAACGGCAAAGGCACTTCCTTCCCCCAAATAGGTCTGTGACTATCCGGAGTGTCTTCTGACTGGTGGGCCATATTATGTTCCCCCAAAATGGCCTGTCCTGTTTCAGATCTGGTCTCCTTGGCCAACTCTGTGAAGTTGTCAGGAGCCAACGGTGAGCCACTACCTGCTTACTCAGGAAAGGCCCCTCTTCAGAGCTCTGCTGGCATTTGGCCATCCTCACATCAGTGGGTACCAAGAAAGACTGACTATGTCTTTGGGAAAAGCAAACAAGTTAGCCCACTGGAACTGGGAGTGGGACTGGCTCTGCGTGCCTTCCTTCCTGGATCCCAGGTTCAGAGAATTCCATCACCAAGGAAGTGAAGTGAGGTCACTTCTTTCAGGAACAGAATATGCTCACTGCCTTGGTAACCACTTTGTGCTAACAGTTGCTTCCAGTGTTCCCATGAGATGGAGGCTGCCCCAACATCCTGTGACACATTCAGAAGTTAGAATGGTATATCAACCATAGGCACCAGGGAACAGCTCTCCACAGAGGCCTGGTTCAGTCCATCTTCTCTTTATTAAGAAGAGAGAGGCTGATTCAGACCATCAATTAATCCTGACCAGGTTGTTTGCCATGGAAGATGACTATTGCTCTCTCAGGTCCTACATAGCTGCCTATATCTTCTGCAAGGATCATTTCTCCATGGATCTTTGATGTTCTAAGCAGGTGGAAGATCATCTACATTCCTATATTGTAAGACCCACACTGTCCCTGCTGTTAAGTAAGTTATACTGAGGGAACAGTGTATGGTTAGGGTTAATAACTTGTTCAATTTGGGTTACAAATAATTCTGCGGGATGAATAATGGTATTGGCAAAATGCGATGTTTACAAGAGTATATATGTGAAACATAAGTATGAAAGCAGAAATCTAGGTAAGATTTGAAGCCCAGAAGGGCATTGGGGACTTGAGTGGGATACTTAGCTTTGAGTAATGTGCAGCACAGATGTCTCAGATAAATCAATATACACTGGCATCGGACCTTGTACCTTGGATATTGAATGTTGAAGAGAACATCCAGTCAAAAACCGACAGTCGGCAGGATTAGGAAGGTAGTTGGTAGGTTTAGAAAAAAGAGTGAGTATAGGATTTGGACCAAAAGTTCTTTAGCAATAGAATTTAGGGTAGAGAGTGTATGTAAATGTAAGCACATGTGAAGAGTCAGTCACAATGATGAACTGGGGAAAAATATAGGAAATCAGATATCAATAGAGACATTAGGAAATCAAGCAAAGTATAAATTGTGTGATAGGGTTAGACATTTTCAACAGGTTTGAAGTTGAATATATAATCTTAGGAAGAAACAAATATGTAGTCAAAAATAGAATTGATATTTGAGAGCATTAGGCAACCTGGACATGGATGTTTTTAGTAATCCATGCTCACTTTCCATTTACGCTTTGGTACAATTGTAAGTGTGACCTATGCTTTTTGTGTCCAGAATATTTCTGTAATAAAATGTGTATGTAGATCAGGTGACAATAGTATTTCTTCCACCAATTCTGGGAGCAATATTTTGAAGACTTACAAATTAGTATGGGGGTATAAATAGGTGTACCCTGTTTCTATGAATATAGACATAATGCATGAATAGACCAAACTGTGAATAAATAATATAACTGGATCCACTTTAAATAATGAATTGAATAAATATCTGAAAATTTATAAGAAATTTTATATTGATATACAATCATTCATTCCAACCAGTTATATATCTAACGATCATCTTAGGGTTACGGTTTATCATGAAGGGTGTGTGAGTTTTGGTTCAAAATTGATTATGGAAATAGAAAATAATATATTTGGAAAAAAGTCCCATGAATAGACCAGTCAAGAGACATAGAGGAATACATGTGTTCTGGAGCAGGAAGTGATTGAAAGTGAAACAAATGCCTATAAATTTGCTAACTAGTGAATAAAATATATATACTATGATGTGCATAAACTGAAGAAATAGTAATGTACCAGTGTGGAATAAAAATTAACGTCAAAATACACATCATGTCTCATAGGAACCTACATGCATTGATGTTAAACTGGGTCAGTTAATGTACACATATTAGGATTTGTATGCACCTTTTACTGCAGTTAGTTTTCAGTACTAGGAAACAAATATGTATTTCGGGTGGATGAATATTTCTAAGAATAATCTTGTGAAAAGTTGATTATTAATCCACATACATGAACATGAATGAATTTAGGGAGTGTATATAAGACACATATATTTCATATTTTTAAAAATATGGGGAGTATATATATATATATATATATATATATATATATATATATATATATATACATACATATATACACACACACACACACACACACACACACACACACAAACACAGACATTAAAAAGTAGCAATATATATGCCAATCAAAATTCATCATGAAATATATATCATAAAGATGCAAAAACATTCATTTTAGTGAACATGGGTTTATGTATAATGTTGTTCCACTGGGAAGCTCACCCATAGGTTGAATTTTCAGTTCCAACAGCGTTTAGGAGGAGTGATCACTTCTCACAGTTTGTATCTGCTAAGTCATATATCTTACAAGGATGTACGTGTGATACCTTGTAGGATTCTATTTGTGCATATAAAAATACATGTGCTGAATAGGCTCCAGAGAATGGGAGACCGTAGTTCACATATTTGTTAACTTTAAAAACACATTGAGAACTATTTCAATTAAATATTGAATAGATTTATAACACCTACCCTTTATCATGCAAAAGGCAAGTCCAACTCTGAACTGCAAGTATTTATGTACTGTTTGTGTTACTATCTTCCATCATATTAGGATTAGTAGTCAGAGTCTAGTAGAATATGGGTTAGTGTCAGGGATTCAGAATTTCAAATGGAAAAAAGGAAAATAAATCTTCCAACTCTCATCCAGAACAATGCCTTGTGATTACCTTCGCCCCAAGGAAGACACAATTAGAGTAGAAGAGTTACAAAATCTGTGATTACATTTCTGGAATCGAAAATGCTCAGGAGTGCACAAACTTGGAGGTGGTATAGGAGTTTCCAAAAGTAAGGACAGGGTACACACTCCACAAACATGAAGCTCTGCTTGCCTAAAACTTTTTGAGAAACTGCCAGTGAAGTTGGGCACTGAAATATAGGTTGTTGTCAGGAGTTAAGCTTCCTTTGTAGTGAGACCCTCAAAGCTGGGTCTTCATCTATGTGACCTGGAGGACATCGTTTCCTATTTTCCAATGAACACGAGGCAGCAGTGCTCAATTCTCTCTTTGTAGGTAAACTGTGTCTCCCTGTGTGGACTGTGAAACAATTTGGTCATCCTCCACTTTTCGTGGTGTTTCTTGCTCCTGCACTTGGAGTTTGGTTCATGCTTCACAAAATACAAGGAGTTCAACTGGGAAACAGTGCTTGAGGTATTTCTGTCACGTGTGGTGGGTCAGGGTCTGCAAGAAAATTCACCAACCAGGCTTCTATCTCTCAAAGATTGCCCCCTTGTCCATAGCAACCTGATTCTGAACATTGCCCTGAAACTACGCCATATAACAAGATGCCTTTACATATAAGGGTCTGATGTCTGCACTCTGTCAGTTACAAGCCATTTGGAAGCCAATGGCAGATCCAAATGGCCCCACCATGATGTTTTATCACAAACCTGTCCACCACTGCTGTAGGCCCACTACTCAGCAGGCACCAAAATACTGGCATCTCTGTTCTAAACAATTTTCATGAAACCCTGTCAATCAAGGCACTGTCTGGTACACTCATGGTAAGCAACAGGACATCGAAAGTTTCTGCAGTTCCACCTGGTCATGGAAAATTCAAAAATTTCGTGGTATTTATCTAGCCATTTTTCAAGGATGACGTTGGATGCACAATTATTCAGGAACCATTAAATGTTGAGAAAGTTCATTTCAAAGAAAGTTCTAGAGAACTCTCACAGGCAAGGCTTTCCAAAGAGTGGACAAAAGGTCACTTGAAGCCAGGACCATTGAGATCTACAATGTGAGGTCCTATGTCTTTTGACTCTCAACTATGGCTGCCAAGTCTTTCAGAATAAAATCATGTGATATCCAGGCTGAGATTCCCAGTTCTTTGTGGAAAGCCACCCTGGTCCTAGATCTCAGGTTCCAAGGGCGACTCTCATGCGTGGCCTCCTAAAATCCCAACACAATTCATGGCAATTCTTCTCTGAGATCAGTTTCAGATCTCAGTCTCTAAGTGGAAACACACCAGAGTTCAAGCCCAGTTGACCCAGTCATCTCTTCCAACCGCCACACCAATGACCAGAATTAAAACCAAAACACTCCCACATGGCCCTCATTTTCTTCCATATAGACACTCATCATAACCTTGGCTGGAAGTTTTTATGAGGCACACAGCCCAAGACAATGTCAAAATAAGCTCCCTTGCCCTTCATTTGTCTAAAGTCAGTGTTTCCTGGACAACGTTCCTGTGAACCAGGACTGATCAAAGAGGTCTGCCATTAATACTGTTCTGCTTTTCCAATTTGAGGCATACAGACTGTCGGGTATAGTTTCTTTATGTGATTTGCAGTCATGAGAAAACCCAAGCACCTATGGGCTAGCCTCTGCAGGGCTTGAAGAACTCAGTTGACCCAAAGATCCCTGTTATCACTTGATGGAGATCAGGAACCTTACAGAGGAAGGCAAGAGACTTCATCACAATGACTTCTCTTTTGGCCATTTGGGATTTGGATGCACACATGGGATCTTTCTTTAGATCCATCAGGTGCTGAGAATCTAAGCGATAATCTCACACTGCACTAAGAGGCTGATTCAGACATATCCCTTTGCAAAGCAATTAAGCCAGGAGCCACAGGTGATGCCCATTTATTTCCATTTGAAAACTGTTTTTTTCAGGATTTGGAAATGTGTGGCCTTAGGCAAAGTCCTTCCTTTCATTCAGGGCAACAGAACAATAGGTAAGCAAAATCCCAAAGCAGATTTTCTCCACTGAGACTTTCCTGGTCACACTGATATCTGAGTTTTCTGAGATATTCACCATTCTCTTCAGCTATCCAGTACATGGCCATGTCCCAGATTGTGGAGGAGATACATATCTTGAACACAAAACCATGAGCCTATGGGAGAGTGACCAGACTCAGGAAGATATCAGGAATGTAGGAAGGTAATAGGTGTTGCCCATCCATAAGGTAACCTGCAGTCCATTCATAAATTGGACAGGATGAATTCTGCGAAGAATTCTACTAGACAGGACACATCTATTGATGCATTCTCTTTTCTATTGTCTACAACCACAAATACAGTGGGATACCCAGACATAGAAACACTCACCTTCTCAAAGGACTTACTAGAAACAGTCCACTCCAAACCAAACAAACCGACTTTCCTACATATTCTCAAAACTTGAGACAAAATCACAAACACACAAACACACACACACACACCCACAAAGGCACCTTCTTTCCCCAAATAGGTCTGTGACTATCTGGAGCGTCCTCTGACTGGTGGGCCATACTATGTTTCCCCGAAATGGGCTGTCCTATGTCAGATCTGGTCTTCTTGGCCAAAACTGTGAAGTTATCAGGAGCCAGCGGTGAGCCACTGCCTGTTTTCTCAGGTAAAGCCCCTCTTCAGAGCTTTCCTGGCATTTGTCCATCTTCAATTTAGTAGTTGCCAAGAAAGACTTACTCTATCCTTCTTAAATCCAAAAATTTGAGACCACTGGGACTTAGACTGGGACTGCCTCAGGGTGCCTGGCTTCCTGGATTCCAAGTTCAGAGTGTTCCATCAACAAGAAAGTGACATGGGTCACTTCGTCTAGAACTGAATGAGGTCACTGCCTTGGCAACCACTTTGTCCTAACAGTTGCTTCCAACGGTCCATGAGATGGATCCTGCCCCTACTTCCTATGACACTTTCACAAGTTAGAATGGAATATCAACCATAGGCACCCGGGAACAGCTCTCCACACAAGCCTGGTTTGGTCCATCTTCTCTACATTAAGAAGAGAGAGACTGCTTCAGACACACCCCTTCATCCTGACCTGTTTTTTTTTTTTGTCATGAAAGATGACTTTCGCACTCTCAGGTCCATCATAGCTGCCTACATCTTCTTTAGGGATCATTTCTGCATGGACCTTTGAAGTTCTCCGGAAGTTGAAGATCTCCTACATTCCTGTATTGTAAGAGCAACTCTGTCCCTGCTCTTCTGTAAAGTTAGATTGAGGGAACAGTGTATGGTTACAGTTAATAACATGTTTGATTTGCGTTAGGATCATTCTGCTGGATGAATAATGGTATTGGGAACCTGCAATATTTATAAGATTATATAGGTGAAATATATGAATGAAAACAGAAATCTCGGTAACATTTGAAGCCCAGAAGGGCATTGGGTCCTTGATTGGGATACTTAGCTTTTAATTATGTTCTGCACAGATGTCTCAGATAAATCTATACACAATGACATAAGATCTGATACCTTGGATGATTGAATGTTGAGGAGAACAACCATTCAAAGAGGGAGAGTCGGTAGGATTAGGAAGATAGTTGGTAGGATTA
Organism: Callospermophilus lateralis; assembly: GCF_048772815.1. NCBI lineage: Eukaryota > Metazoa > Chordata > Mammalia > Rodentia > Sciuridae > Callospermophilus > Callospermophilus lateralis. Next base: position 276,681 of record NW_027512488.1, read on the forward strand.
TAAAAAAGTGTGAGTATAGCATTTGGACAAATAGTTCTGTAGCAATAGGTTTTCAGGTAGACAGAAAATGTAAATGTCAGCATATGTGAAGAGTCAGTCACAGTGATGAACTGGGGAAAATATGTAGGAAAGCAGATATCAATAGAGACATTAGGAAATCAGGCAAAGTATAAAATGAGTGATAGCAAAAGACATTTTCAACAGGCTTGAGATTGAATATATAATCTTAGGAAGTAACAAATATGTAGTCACCAATAGGATTGACATTTGAGAGCATTAGGCAACCTGGACATGGGTGATTTTCATAATCCATACTCACATTCCATTTAGGCTTTGGTACAATCATAAGTGTGACTTTGCATTTTGTGGCCAGAATATTACTGTGATAAAACGTATATGTAGATGAGGTGACATGAGTATTTCTTGCACCATTTCTTGGAGCAATATTTTGAAGGGGTATAAATTAGTATTGGGGGTACATATAGGTGTACCATGTATGTATGAATATAGAGATAATGCATGAATAGACCATACTGCGAATAAATAATATAACTTGTTCCAACTTTAAATAATGGATTGAATTGATATCTGAAAATACACAGGAATCATATATTGATATACATACATTCATTCCAACCAGTAATACATCTAATGGTAATATTACGGTTGTGGTTTATCACCAAGAGTGTGTGAATTTTGCTTCAAATTTGATTATGGAAATCGAAAATAATGTGTTTGGAAAGAAATCTCATGAAATGACCACTCAAAAACAAGGAGGAATACATATGTTCTGAAGCAGGAAGTGATTGAATGTGTTACAAATTTCTTTAAATTTGTGAACTTGTGGATGAAATGTATATTCTATAATGTATAAAAACTGCAGAAATAGTAATGTACCAGTGTTTAATAAAAATGAACGTCAAAATACACATCATGTTCCATAGGAATCTACTTGCATTGATGTTAAAGTGGGTCAGCTACTGCAAAAATATAAGGATTTGTTTGCACCATTCACTGAAGTAACTTTTTAGTACTAGAAAACAAATATGTATTTCAGGTGGATGAATATTTTTAAAATAATCTTATGAAAAGTTTAATATAAAACCACATACATGAACAAGAATGAATTTAGGGAGTGTATAATAGGACACATATATTTTATATTTTGAAAAATCTAGAGAGTATATATATATTATATATATATATATATATATATATATATATATATATATATATATACACACACACACACAAAACACACACAGAGACATTAAATAGTAGCAATACATATGCCAATTAAAATTCATTGTGAAATATATATCATCCACAGATCCAGAATATTAATTTTACTGAACATGGATTTATGTATAATGTTTTTCAACTAAGAAGCTCACTCATAGTCTGAATTTTCAGTTCCAAAAGCATTAATGAGGAGTGATCTCTTCTCACACTTTGTATCTGCCAAGTTAGCCACCTCTCAAGAATATACGTGTGATACCAGGTAGGATTCTATATGTGTATATAAAAATACATGTGCTGAATAGGCTACAGAAAAATGGAGACAGGAATTCACATATGTGTTAACTTTAAAAACACATGTAGAACTATTTCAACAAAAAATTGACAAGATTTATAACTCCTACCCTATATCATGCAAAAGGCAAACCAACTATCCACCATGCCTCCTCTGAAGTGCTAGTATTTCTATTCTATTTGGGTTACTTTTCTCCATCATATTAGAATTAGTAGTCAGAGTCTAGTAGGGTATGTGTTAGTGTCAAAGATTCAGCATTTCGAATGGGAAATTGAACAATGAATCCAATGTGTATGTAAATATGTGCTACACAAAATTATTCCCACTCTCATCCAGAACAATGAGTTGACAATTCCTTCACCCCAAGTAAGACACAATTAGAGGAGAAGATTTAGAAAATCTGTGAATAAATATGTTAAATGGAATATGCTCAGGAGCTCACAACCTTTGAAGTGGTGGAGTAGTTTCCAAAAGTATGGGACAGGGTAAAAACTCCACAAACATGGAGGTCTGCTGGCCTAGAGACTTCTAGAGAAACTGCCTGTGAGTTTGGGCACTTGAAAAATATGTTGTTGTCAGGAGCTTTAGCTTCCTTTCTAGGGAGACCATAAAAGCTTGGTCTGGATCTATGAGACCTGGAGGACATGGTTTCTTATTTCCCAATGTACATGAGGCAGCAGTGCTGAATTCTCTTTTTAGGTAAACTGTGGCCACTGGGGGATAAATGTGTGCCAGTGTGCACTGTGAAGCCATATGGTCATCTTCCATTTTCGTGGTGTTTCTTCCTGCTGCACTGGGTGTTTGGTATTTGCTTCACGAAATACAAAGAGTTCAACTGGGTCACAGTGCAAGAGGAAGTTCTGTCATGTATGGTGGGTCAGGTTTTGCAGGAGGATCCAAGAACTAGGATCCTATCCCACATATCTTGCCCCCTTGACCATAGCACCCTGATTCTGAACAATGTCCTGAAACCTCTCCAAATAACAACTTGCCTTTACATGGAAGGATCTGCTGGCTGCACCATGTCAGTCACAAGGCATTTGAAGCCAATGGAAGATACACATGGCCCCACCACAGATGTTTTATCACATACCTGCCCACCACTGCTCTAACCTACTACTCAACAGAGTCCAACTTACTGGCATCTCTGTTCTACACCATTTACATGAAACCCAGTCAATCAAGGCACTGTCTGGTATATTCATGATCAGCAACAGGACATCAAAAGGTTTTCCAGTGCCACCTGGTGATGGGAAATTCAAAAATTTCATGGTATTTATCTAGCCATTTTTCAAGGATGAAGTTGGAGGCACTGTGAGTTTCAATTCTTTCAGGAACCATTAAATGGTTAGGAAGCTCATTTCAATGAAATCTCTGGAGAACACTCACAGGTAAGACTTCCCAAAAAGTCGCCAAAAAATCATATGATGTTATGCCCATTTAGGTCTACAATGTGAGGTCCATATGAGTTTTGACTCTCAACTATGGGTGCCAAGTCTTTCAGAATAAAATTTGTGGTATCCTGGCTGAGAGGCTCAGTGCTCTGTGGAAAGCCACCCTGGGCCTAGAACTCAGTTTCCAAGGGCAACGCTCATGCCTGGCTTCCTAAAATCTCAACACTATTTATGGCAATACTTCTCTGAGGTCAGTTCCAGGACTCAGACTCTAAGGGAGTCACACCAGAGTTCAAGAACATGTGGACCAAGTCATCTCTTCCAACCGCCACCCAAATGACCACAATTTAAACCAAAACACTCCAACGTGGCGCTCATCTTCTTCCATATAGACACTCACAATAACCTATGGCTGGAGTTTTCCATGTGGGGCACACCCCAAGACCGTGTCCAAAATAAGCTCTCTTGCACCTAATTTGCCTAAATTCAGGGTGGCCTGGACACCCTTCTTGTGAACCAGGAGACATTAAGTAGGCCTCCCGTTAATACTGCTCCGCTTCTTCAATTTGAGGCCAAATGACTGTGGGGTTTGGATTCTTTATGTGAATTGGAGTCTTGAGAAAACCCAAGCAAATATGGGCTAGCCTCTGCAGGGCTTTGAAGAACTCATTTGACCCAAAGGATCCCTAATCTGACTTGATGGAGGTCAGGAAAGTTACAGAGGAAGGCGAGAGACTTCATCCACAAGGACTGCTCTTTTGGCCATTTTGTTTTTGGATGTAAACATGGGATCTTTCTTTAGATCCATCAGGAGCTGAGAATCTAAGTCACAGCCTCACACAGGGTAAATAGGCTGATTCAGACACATCCTTTCCAAAGCAATTAAGCAAAGAGCCACAGGTAATGCCCATTCATTTCCATTTGAAAACTGTTTTCTTCAGGCTTCAAAAAGTGGTGGACTGAGGAAAAGACCTTCCTGACATTCAGCGCAACAGAAGAATAGGTAAACAAAAGGCCCCAAGCAGGGTTTCTCCACTGAGACTTTCCTGGTCACACTGATATCTGAGTTTTCTGAGATGCTCACCATTCCCTTCAGTACATGGTCATGTCACAGAGCTTCGAGGTTGTACATATCTTAAACAGAAAACCATGAACCTATTCTGGAGAGTGGCCAGAATTCAGGAATAAAACAGGAACTAAGGAAGATAGCAGGTGTTGCACATCAATAAGGCAAGCTGCAGTCCATTCATAAATAGGGCAGGATGAATGCTGTGAAGCTTTCTACTAGACAGGACATATTCATTGATGCATTCTCTTTTCTAATGTCTACAACCACGGACACAGTGGGATACACAGACATAGAAATTCTCGCCTTGTCAAACGACTTACAAGAAACAGTTCACTCCAAACAAAACAAACTGCCTTTCATACCTATTCTCAGAACATGAGACAAAACCACAAACCCACACCCACACAACAAAGGCACCTCCGTTCCCCAAGTAGGTCTGTGACTATCCGGAGTGTCCTCTGACTGGTGGGCCTTACTATGTTCCCTGGAAATAGCCTGTTCTGTCTCAAATCTAGTCTTTTTGGTCAACTCTGTGAAGTTGTCAGGAGCCAGCGGTGAGCCACTGCCTGCTTTCTCAGGAAAGGACCCTCTTCATAGCTTTCCTTGCATTTGGCCATCCTTACATCAGTAGGTCCCAAGAAAGACTGAGTCTGTCCTTGGTAAATCAAAATAAGTTTGACCACTGGGACTGGGACTGGGACTGGCTCTGGGTGCCTGGCTTCCTGGATTCCAAGTTCAGAGAGTTCCATCACCAAGGAAGTTAGGTGTGGTCACTTCCTTTTGGAACTGAATGAGGTCACTGCCTTGGCAACAACTTTGTCCTAACAGTTGCTTCCAAGGTTACCATGAGAAGGAGGCTGCTCCTACTTCCTGTGACACTTTCACAGGTCGGAGTGGTATGTCAACCATAGGCATGCAGGAGCAGCTCTCAACACATGCCTGCTTTGGTCCACCTTCTCTACATTAAGAAGAGAGTGGCTGATTCAGACACATCCCTTCATCCTGAGCAGGTTGTTTGCCATGGAAGACTTTTGCTCTCTCAGGTCCTTCGTACTTGCCTACATCTTCTCCAGGGATCATTTATACGTGGACCTTTGAGGTTTTCAGCAGGTGGAAGATCCTCTATAATTCTGTATTTTAATACCAATTCTGTCTCTGCTCTTCTGTAAAATTAGATTGAGAGAACAGTGTATGGTTAGGATTAATAACAGGTCCTATTTGGTTTAGAAAGGAAACTACACGGTTGAGCAAACAGGGTCCTACAGTTAGCAATAATATGAGGATTTTTAATGGACCGGCCATGGCAGATAAAAGCGTAGTTAATCAGGTCACTATGTGAACCAAGACTCAAACCTCCCTTTTGGGGCCTCTGTCTCTCTTTGACGCTCTTCAAGTCATTTTCTTAATTTACTCATAGATTCTTTTACAACCCAGTATTGTCGGCATAAAAACAACATTCTTCCCTCAATGCAAGCAAAAAGGCACCTTTCTCTCATAAAGAGGAGGTCCAACACTCGCCTGCTTTGTAAAACAACTTCAGAAAGAGAGAGGTTAAAATTCCTGTAAAGCTGTGATGTCGGTTTTTAATGTCTTTAAACTTTGGCATATTTCTGCTTCTAATTGTGTCTTTGTTGTGTCTCATGGACTAGCCCACCCCTTCAGCAACTATTATTTCTAATAGGATGGCTAAAGTGAGGGATACAGGTTCCCAGTGGAACCGGGTTGTATGCCCCCTATTTGATCTTTAAATGAACCAAAGTCATGATAGAGAACTCTGGAAAACATCTGCATCATTACATAATTAATCACATATATTGACCATTTTATGAAAACATAAATAATGTTAAAGTGTATAGAATTATACTGTTGTAGGGACGGACAAGGAAAGGGACCTAAGATAGCACCAAACACAGGAAAACAGTCTTATTTGGTTGCATCCGGATTTAGAGGGCATTGCTTCTGTTGTAATCAATTAATCCCCTGAACCCCAAGTTTCGGTAGTTTTAGAATTTGTACCCAACATGTAAGGGAAGTGGCTCAGAAGTTCACAGTCTGTAGAAATTCACAGAAATCAGTTTTTGTTTCTGTTTTTTTTCCTCTGTTCTGGGCAAGTTAACTTTTCAAAGACACCTTGGAAAGGGAGAGCTTTTTTGTCTCTTTTTTTTCTCCCTGCCAGCTGTCACCATGAAGCCCAATTGGTAACTTTTTTATCTTAGAAATCTAGCCATCTCTGTGAAGCCCCAGCTGAAGGCCAGAGGCCTTGTTCACATATTTTGTGAAAAATCTAGTAAGGCGGTGTCAAGCTTAGGGGTGGTGATTTTTCCAGCCAGTGGCCAAGTAGAACAGGGCAACACGAAAAGTGGAAGTTTATCTACATTGAACTCTTTCAGAGGGACTCTTTTGCTGAAAGACCTAATGTAAGCCTCGGTGAAGACTTCTGGAGAAGGTTATTTAAGACATATCTATGGACCTGGTACAGAGGGGGAAGACTGGGAAGGCGAGGCTGAGAGCAGCTCCGTGGATCTGAGAATGAGGAAGATGAGATGTAAAAGAATAATGGAAAAGGGGTTTGGGATTTTCCTAGAACAAAACTTGAGCAGTAGAACAGGTAGAGCAGAGGTGAAGATGGGAGTGAGTATTCCAAAAAGCCTGTGAGGGACTTTAAATTCTTAGTAACCTGTTTTCAGTGATGACAAAGCAACTTTAAAGGCCATTTTTATTACATCTTGGATAGGGGTCTGAGGGCTCTTCTCAGCTGGTTTGAGCTTTGGTTTAGCTTCTTAGAGGACTTGGTGGGACCTAGTGCAGGCACAGACAGAAAAAGAGAGGAGTGAGTGAGTGGAGGGGTACCTCGGTACCTGCTACCTCAGCAAGGGGGCAATGGTCTGAGAACTGGCGGAGGTTTGGGTTTTTGATGTAGTAATTGGAGGGAAGAAATCAGGTTGCTGAGGTGGGAGTGACAGCAGAGAGTCTAGAGCAGAAGGCTGAGGGTGAGGAACTATTGGAGAAGCATAGTACAGGATGTGAGTGAAGGAGGGAAAAGGATTCCACATAGGGGAATTTTCCCCTTTTGAGCACTTGCTGAAGTTAAAAATGTCACGCAGAATTTGAGGATCTAGAGAACCCTCTGGGGGCCATAGTTTTTGGTTGTCTAATTGGTTATATGGCCAATGCTGTGTACTGAATTTGATTAGGTGTTTGGGTTCCACCAGGCAGCCCCGGTATGCTCACATCCCCATGAATTACACAAGAAGTTGGCTTTCCCCCCACACAGCCATGGCTGTTTGTGGCTTTGATAGTCCGCCGGGCATATATAGTAATCTAGGCTAACCAACCTGAATCTGGCTCGCGTTTCCGTGCATCCATAATGTTTGTTTCAATTATCTATGGTATGGAAGGGATTTAATGGAACTTTAGTGGGATCCTCTTCATTGGGGTTATCTCAATAGGAAAGACCTATACCAAGCTGAAAAATGTCTGGGTGGAGAGATAGCCACCAGGTCCCTAAGGGGGCTGTATGCGAGATAGACCATACTTCTTGTCTAGTAGGATTTCAGATCAGCCTTCACTGCTGAACAGGCTGATGAGGGTTAGGAGTACTGGTGGCCAAGGGGAGAGTCTATAGTCTTGTCCACATAGCGAATACGCAATTTGAAATGGTTACCAGTTTTTTCCAGTTTCCAACCAGAGTCTGGACACAGCGAAGGCTTGAGATGAGAGGCATGGATCCAAAAAGTGATTCTGTCTACTTTTATGGCTGTAGGTGTTATAAGTAGCACCTGGTATATTCCTTTCCAGCGGGGTTCTAGGGATAACACCTGATGTTGTCTTATGTTGACGAAGCCTCTTACTTGATATTGATGTGGAATCCCCTCGTCCCCAGGTTGGTAGGCAGTGGCCAGCTGTTTCCACAGTTATCACTGAGTTCTTTCAATGGCTTTAAGTCTGTCAAGCAAGGGGTGTGGAAGGGATTGTTAGGCCTTAGAGTTGGGAATTAGGTCCCTTACTGGATGATGGGCATCATAGAGAATTTCATAGGGGGTGAGGTTACACAAAGAAACTGAGGGAGTATTTCTCGCATGAAACAGTGCATAAGGCAGGAGCATAGTCCAATCTTTTATGCCGGTCTCTAAGCTTAATTTTGTTAAGGTCTCTTTAATGGTTCTATTTATTTTTTCTACCTCTCCTGAGCTCTGGGGTATATAAGCATAATGTAACTTACAATTAATCCACACCTGACTTACCTGGGCCATGAACACAAGTCCATTATTAGACCCTATTATCTTAGACAGACCGTATCTTGGAAAAATATCTTCCAGGATCTTCTTGAGAACCATTTGCGCCGTATTTTTTTTTTTTTCTGTGTGTGTGTGTGTGTGCGTGTGTGTGTGTAAGGCTTCAATCCATCCTGAGAATGTATCCACAAAGACTAGGAGATATTTAAGTCCATACCTTGCTGGCTTAATTTCAGTAATGTCCACTTCCCAGAATTGTCCTGGTCTGGTTCCTCGTAGGTGCTTTCATCTAAGAAACTTGGAAGGGTAAGCATTAAACAATTGACTGACCCGACAGGCTTTTGTTACCAGTTCAATTATTTCCTTTCGCTGTGAGTCAGTTAGTGGAAAACTCTGTTCTTAATCCTACAGGAATGCCTGCAGTTTCTTTGAACCAAGGTGAGTGAGTTGATGTACATTTTTAACGTAGTGTAGGGCCTTCTGTAATTGCAGGCTGAGCTCAGTAAAGTTGAGGCGTTCAATGTCAGTGTCCTTAGATGTTATCTAAAACTTCTTGGTACTTAGGGGTCCATTGGAATTGGGCATCTCCATTTAACAGCGGGTATAAAGGAGCAGCTAAGGACTCAAACCCATTTATCCATAACCTGCAAAACCCAGCAATCCCAAGAAACTCTTAGTTGTCTGCTGTAAGATGGGGTTGGTATCTGCTCAATGGTTTGTTTTCTGGGCTCAGTGAGCCATGGTTTACCGCCCCTAAGGAAATAGTCGAGGAAGATTACTTCTTGCTGGCAAATTGGGCAATTTTGGCCAAAGCTCTATACCCGAGTTGAGCAAGCTCGGATAATAGTGCTTGGGTCCCAGTTCACAGTTTTCCTTGGTGTTGGATGCCAGTAGCAGGTGATCCACATATTGAAGCTGGGTGACTTCGGGGTGTGTAGTTCAGAAATTTTTGAGATCTCTGTGAAGGGCTTCATCAAAGAGAGTGGGGGAGTTTTTGAACCCCTCTGTGAGTCTAGTCCAAGTTAGTTGACTAGACTTTCCGGTTTCTGGGTCTACCCACCCAAAAGCAAACAGCAACTGACTATCTTTATGCAGAGGCAAGCAAAAGAAAGATTGTTTTAAGTCCAGAACAGTATACCATTTCTGCTCAGGGTTCAGAGTGCAAAGCAGATTGAACAGATTAGGTACCGTGGGGTGAATGTCCTGCAATCTGTTGTTGATCTCTCTTAGGTCTTTAACAGGGTGATAGTCCCTGGTTCCTGGCTTTTTCTTCTAATAGCAGGGGAGTGTTCCAGGCCAATTGACAGGGCCTTAGGACCCCTAAGGCCAGATATTTCTGAATATAGGGCCTTATCCCATCTTTAGCTTTTTATGCTTAGAAGATATTATTTGACATTGATTGGGGAGGCTGAGGTTTTTAACTCCACTGTTATTGGAGGTTGTTTCACGGCCAGGCCTATCACAGCAGTTTTTGCCCAGGCATCTCGGTAATCTGTTATCCATTTCTGGGGTAGCTTGCCTGTTTGATCAGTCTTGGGGGGTGTGAAGAGTGGACGTTCATCTTCTACTAATATAGTTAAAGCCGTGACTATAGGAGTTTTTACTGAAGGATTTAGAAATTTCATTTGGGGGCCTTCAGGGTTAAAAGTTATTTTGGCCCAGAGCTTGGTGAGCAGATCTCTGCCCATCAATGGGTGCGGGCATTCTGGGATTACTAGGAAGGAGTGATGGATTTTTCCTTTCCCCAGGTCCATGGTCCTCTTAGTAGTCTAAGCCCGATATTTACTGCCATTAGCCCTTTGAACTACAGACCTTTTATTTGATAGACGGCCCAATGGGGCCTTAAGGGCTGAGTATACTGCTCCTGTATTCACTTCAAAGTTTACTGGGGTCCCCTACACTTCAAATGTTACCCTGAGCTAGGGGAAAGAATCTGAGCCCCAACTTTCTTAGTCATCCCCCAGAGTCAGAATGGCTGGCTGGCGTGTCTGTCTCTTTATAGGGCACTCTTTGGCCCAGTGTCCTTTTTTTTTTACAATAGGCACATTGATCTGAGGCCAGGGGTGGCCTGTGGCACGGGCCCAGGTATCGCTTCCTGTCACCTTATGTCTTAATTTCTGGCCTCTTTCTTGTTGTGACCAGGATCTTAGTCAATGCCTTAGTCTTTCTTTTGCTTCTCTCATCCTCCCTCTGCTCCCTTTCTTTTTCCCTGTTTCTCTCTTATAGTATACTTTTTCGGCTTCTCTGACTAATCTCTCTTTTAACTTTTTTTTTTAATATCCATGGCAGCTTCAACAATTAAGGCCATCGTGACAGATGCCTTTTGATCTGCTGCCTGAGGATCGAAAGGAGTATATCTCTTATATGCCTCCATAATTCTCTCTAGAAACATAGAGGAAGATTCATCAGGCCTTTTAATAATTTCTCTTACCATGGCCAAATTAGTTGGTCACCTAGCGGCCCCTTGGATACCCGCTATTAGAGCCTGGCAATAATTGGACAGATGCTCCCTATCTTCAAAGGTTTTGGGGTCCCAGTTGGGTTGGTTAAAGGGGAAGGCAGCTTTTATTATGTTGGGAAGTTGTGTTGGTCGCCCATCAGGTCCGAGGATATTTTTTCTAGCTTCCAGGAGGTTTTCCTCTCATTCCTCTGTCATGAAGAGAGTTCCTAGGAGTTGTTGGCAGTCATTGCAAGTAGGCAGGTGTGAAAACGTTGGCGAGTTCTCTGAGTTTTTTTAGCCGGGCCAGCTTCCTCCAGGGAAGGAGGCGCTGTGTGTGTCATGGGACAGTCATCTGGAGGGCGCTGGGCCATTCTGGCTTCCTCGAATGGTGGAGAGGCTGAGTCAGCAGCAGGGGAATTACTTACAGGGTTTTGGGGGTTGGGGGACAAGCGCAGAGGATAAGGACGAGTAGAGTCTTGAGACTCAGGGAGAACAGAGGGTGGAGGTTGAGGAACAGAGAGTTTGAGAGATAGAATCATAGGGGAAGGAGTAGGAGTGGGTGCAGGGACAAGGAAAGGCTTCACCCATGGAGGAGGAGATTTGCAGAGGTCCTGACAAGTTAAGATATATGGCTATTGATCTGGATGGCTATGTGGCCCCGGCTGAAAGACAATATCTCAGACTTTTCAAATTAGTGCGAAGTAGAAACATCCTTCTAGAGGCCATCTGACTAAAAAGGTGGGTTATTCAGAGACACAGAATCTGCCAGGTCTGGTGTTTTAATGAAAAAGAAAGAATCTGAGCCCTTAAGCAGACTTTGGTCCAGTGATTAAGGGTCAGGGACAGAGGCATTGAAGTGCTCTGTCCCATAATGAAATATACACAGACAGTGAAAGCAACAACACATGACACAGACAAGACAAGACAATAAAGACAGGCAATGGACGTCCAATACTGAGACCAGGACTGAGTAGCCGGCAAAACCTGATGGGCTGGCAATTCCGAATCTGAAAGAAAATATCACTGAGTCGAGGAGACTATGGTTCCTCGATTTCCCGAGTGAATCCCCCAGGGACATGGCCTGTGGCTCTGTGACATGTGTGTCAGCCACCGTGGGAGAGAGCTCACGCTCTTTACCAATAGCCATTTTGTCAAACCCTAACCTGAATCCTGAAACCAGAAAGAGGGGCCTTATTTACCCCCAGAGCATCCCGTTGGGGGTCTTTCATCTGCAGCTGCCGGATCTCGCTGGGGCCACCAGAAGTAAAGGTCGGGTGAGCATCGATGAAAGAGACCACCAAGAGACTGTCTAATGCAACAGCAAAGGGTTTATTGGGAGTCCGGCATGCAAGGGCTCAGAGCTCGCTTGAATAGAGCAGAGAGCCCTGAGAACAGCTTAAGAAGTGCTTATATATTTTCCTTGGAGAGGGCAGCGAGGGAAGTTTATTGATGGGTAAGGGCGAGTGGGCGGTTTGCGTGCAAATGGTTGATGGAGTACAATCTGCAGTTTGGCAGTTGGGGGCAGCACATTCTGGGAACAAGAAGAGCAAACAGTTCTCAAGATTTCAACAGTGTTTTATTAAGCATACAGAAAAACAGGAAGTGACAAGTACCTATTTTATTAACCTTTCAATATAAGTATGAAAACAGAAATCTAGGTTAGATTTGAAGCCCAGAAGTTCATTTGGCCCTTGATTGGTATACTTAGCTTTGAATTACGTTCCGTAGAGATGTCCCAGAAATATGGATATACAATGACACAGGACCTTGTACCTTCTCAGAGGTCAGTTCCAAAACACAGTCTCTAAGGGGAATCACACCAAAGTTCAAGACAAGATGGACTCAATTATCTCTACCAACCGCCACACAAATGACCACAATTAAAACCAAAACACTCCCAAATGGCACTCATCTTGTTACAAATAGACACTCATCATAACTTCTGGCAGGAGGATTCCATGAGAGGCGCAGCACAAGACAGTGTCCCAAATAATCTCCCTTTCTCCTCATTTGCCAAAAGTCAGAGTGGCCTGGACACCCTTCCTGTGAACCAGGAGTGATCAAATATGCCTGCCATTAATACAGCTCTGTTCTTCAATTTGAGGCCTACTGACGGTGGGGTTTAGATTCTTTATTTGAATTGGATTCATAAGAAAACCCAAGAACCTATGGGCTAGCATCTGCAGGGCTTTGAAGAACTCAATTGACCCAATGGAACCCTTTTCTCACTTGATTGAGGTCAGGAACCTTACAGAGGAATGCGAGAGACTTCATCAACAATGACTGATTTTTTGGCCATTTTGATTTTGGATCCACACATGGGATCTTTCTTTAGATCCATTAGGTGCTGATAATCTAAGCCACAGGCTCACACAGAGCCAAGAGGCTGATTCAGACACATCCCTTTACAATGCATTTAAGCAAAGAACCACAGGTGATGCCCATTCATTTCCGTTTGAAAACTGTTTTCTTCAGGCTTCACAAAAGCGTGGCCTGAGGCAAAGACCTTCCTGACATTCAGGGCAACAGAACAATAGGTAATCAAAAGGCCCTTCGCAGGGTTTCTCTACTGAGACTTTCGGGGTCACAGTGATATCTGACTTTTCTGAGATGCTTGCCATTCTCTTCAGCTATCCAGTACATGTCCATGTCACAGTGCTTGGAGGTGGTACATATCGTGGATGCAAATGCATGAACCTATTCTGGAGAGTGGCTAGATTTCAGGAAGAAAACAGGAACTTAGGAAAATAGCAGGTGTTGGCCATCGATAAGCAAGCCCTAGTGCATTCATAAATTGGGCAGGATGAATGCTGGGAAGCTTTCTACTTGACAGGAAACATCCATTGATGCATTCTCTTTTCTAATGTCTACAAGCACGGACACAGTGGGATACACAGACATAGAAACACTCGCCTTGTGAAACAACTTACTAGAAACAGTTCACTCCAAACCAAACAAACCGACTTTCCTGCCTATTCTCAGAACATGAGACAAAACCACAAACACACATCCACACCCACAAAGGCACCTCCTTCCCCAAGTAGGTCTCTCACTCTCCAGAGTATCCTCTTACTGCTGGGCCATACTAAGTTTCCCCGATATGGCGTTTCCTGTCTCAGATTTGGTCTCCTTGTCCAACTCTGTGAAGTGGTCAGGAGCCAGCTGTGAGCCACTAAATACTTTTTCAGGAAAGGCCCCCCTTCAGAGAACTCCTGGCATTTGGCCATCCTCACATCAGTAGGTACCAAGAAAGACTGACTCTGTCCTTGCTAAATCGAAGCAAGTGAGACACTGGGACTGGGACTGAGACTGACTCTGTGTGCCTGGCTTCCTGGATCCCAAGTTCAGAGAGTTCCATTACCAAGGGATTGAAGTGAGGTCACATCCTTCAGGAACTGAATGAGGTCACTGCCTTGGCAACCACTTTGTCCAAACAGTTGCTTTCAAGCGTACCATGAGAAGGAGGCTTACCCTATTTTCTGTGGCACTTTCACAAATTAGAATGGTATATCAACCATAGGCACCAAGGAACTGCTCTCCACACAGGCCTGATTTGGTCCATCTTCTTTATATTTGGAAGAGAGCCTTTAGTCCAGGGAGCACTGCAGTGAACCTCTGCACTAAAACTATTAGCAAGCACCTGATGGAGGACGCCTCCATAGTTAAGTGGCTCCTTTATAACATCTTATATCTGGTTAAGGGAGATCTCTTCTGATGACAGAGATGTGGCACGGGGAGGCTCACATATAATTCTGTCCAGGACAGTAACGAGAATCTTTCTGTCCTCTGTTCTGTTCTGTAGGGAATTCCTCTGGAACTGTAGAGAGGTGCCGACGGGCACGCACGCGCTCCTACCCTGGAGCTTTAGCAAGATGTTGCACTCTTGCCCTGTTTCTGTGTTTAGGCGCTGGGTTTCTGTTTTTTTGTGTTCTGTGTTCTATTTTTTGGTTTTTTGTTTGTTTGTTTTTGTTCGTTTTGTTGTGTGATTTTGGTGGTAAAAACTTAAGTATATTGGACATGAAAATCAGAAATAAAGAGATTAAGCCTGACACCCCTTTGGACTGTGTTTTAAGGAACTGCAATGAACTTTATCCCCCAATTAAAGCAGGATGATAGAAGCCCCTAGCTGGCTGCCTGGAGCACACCCATTGCAGAGGGCTATGCCTGCTGGGGACCTAAGAACTGAGTATCTCCCAGGTTAACAAGTGAAACTCCTTTAAAACCCCTTGTCCCTCCAGATAAAGAGAGTCACAACTTTGGCAGAGTCCCCTGTGTTTCTCCTTTGTTAGCCAAGCAATAAAACTCCTTTTTTCTTTTTCTCAAAACCCAGTCCTCATTATTAAATTTGTATTAATTGGCTTCAAGGTCAGGAACCAAACTTTAAGTTACAAATCTTGTACCCACCCTCCGCCCCTGAACTTTGTGAGAGCTATCTACTGAAATGTTAGGAGATAGAGCATGCTTGATGTGGAACTGAATCAGAGGAGCTAATCCTGTATGTAAATGGGGAAACTGAGGGACTCCCAGCAGCTGCCAAAGCCCTGTTGATTCAGGGAATTACCTCCTTCCTTCCCTGCACTGTAAGGATTATGCCACCTCTGTCTTGTTAAAAAAAGAGAAAAAGAAAAAGGTGACACTAAATGCAGTAAAGTCACCATGGAGACACTTTATTTTACATTTCAGGTTGCCCTTCTGTGAAAACATCTGGTCCCCTTGTGGGGACATCTATGGTGCCACTGCTGTAGGAGATTTTTCTCTTATCTGCTCTGGTTTAAAGGGTTCTGTCTGACAGCCATAGTCTGGACCTCCTTTCTGTCTGTATTGTGTCTTTGTTTCTGGCCCTTTAAGGCATCTGCAATAATGTGTTGATATTATAAATTGTTTTTGGGGAATGATCTTAGCTGAATGTGTGTCTAAATGATGATGTTTTATTTTAACAATCTGGTAACTGAATGGGTTTTTGAAGCATTGCACAATCTTGCAGTAAAAAGTCGGGTTTAGGTAATTGTTTAGTTTATGATTTCAGATAATTCATGCCAGAGAACTTAAATACTTAGGATGGATAACTGAAGAACTCTACTTCCAAGTTGGCAAGAAACTTCCCAATCATACGGTCTTTTTTTTTTTTTTTTCACCAATTTTGAATTGGGTAGCCTGGGAAAATGTCACTGTGTGTACCAGTGCATTAATTTGGACATAAATAGTAAATCATAGTATGGTGTCTGTTGACCAAACAAGATGTAAAGATATAAAATTTTGTGAATTGTATCTTAAACTTGTATCATAATTTTCAACATCTGAACCTGAAAATTATGGTTAAAATGCCTTAGTCCTGAGATGTCTGTTCAGAATAGCAGTTTTTTTGCTGCTCCTTCCAGACCTCAGCCATGACTTATGTTGAAATGCAAATGAAAGAAGTCTGCAAGCTTTGTAGGAGAGTGATTTGAGGTCTAAGGGAAAAAAAGGTAAATTGTATGTTATTTACTAATTACTGGCAAGTCATTTTTTCTAGGACTCTTATTTTTTTTCTTAGATACTTTATGTTTTTTGACCTCATGATTTTGAGCATACAGACCTAGGTTAATGTTTTTCTGATCAGTTCTATCTTTGACCAACTGTGGACTTCTTGAAACATTGCAATAAATATTTCAACTACGAAAAGCTACAAGGCCTTTACTATTATTATGTGTGCACAAACTGTTATGTGTTGTATGTCTATATATACATATGTCCGTATATCATATATATGATACACAAATTAACATATATAAGGAGCGCTCATAAAAAAATAGCGCTTGTAAAAACAAATTTTAAAAAAGTGGATCCAAAGATCTTTAATTCACGTGATTTAAATGTTTCAATTTAAATTGGATAAAGAGATAAAAACAAATGTCTTTAAATTTAAGCTTACAAAGTTTTCTAGGTGTTCAAACATCTAACAAAATATTAACATCTACAAAATGTCTAATATGCCTTGGCTCTAGTACCTTTCCTTCAACATAAAAATGGTTTACACTGTTCAATACATTTCTCTAACTTTTTGATAAATAAGTAAAGTAAATTTGATATGGGATTACTCATTCATGAGTACTTTTGTTAGATATCTGATTGATTTACTAAGATCTGTATTTTTTTTAGTAAACTCTGTATAAGATTGTAAAAATCAGTCATGTGTTAATGAGACAAAAATTTCTTAAAACATAAGTTTACCCATAACATTGAGTTAAGATTTATGTTTTCTAGAGCAAGCAACCATAAAAATTAAACAACTGATTAAATAAAAACTGTTATTTTAGAGCACTGTACTGCCATTTCTTTAAAAGCCAAACTTGATTAATGTAGAAACATAAATGTAATTGTTATGCTATTAATGTTTTCATATCTTACAGGTATGCAAGTCTGTAAGGTAGAAACGTTTAAAGAGTATTATATCAAGCTGGTGCTCTGAAGTTGTGTGGTAAAAAATATATTGTGGATTTATTTACCTGTTATCAATAAGATATGTAAATTTTTATGTTACTTTTTACATTGGGGAACAATTTAAATGTATTTTTAAGTTAATTAGAGCCTAATCTTTGTAAAGGTTAAAAACTTTCAGCCTTTCTTTAATTCATGTTTTAAATGTGATATCATATGGTGTTAGCTAATGTTCATGTGACCTCAAACAATTTATTTAAACATTGTCAAATGATATTTAAAAATAAAGATCAGCTTTAGAACTAAAATAGTTAAGATTTATAAAGAGCCCTGCCTTACCTGAGATAAGGCTGTGTGTCCCATCTTACTACATGTGAGAATGACTATGAAACCATTAGGTCAGATAATATTTCTTTAAAATTATGTTAAAAAGTTTTTTTTTATTGTCAATATTCCTAGGATCTCAAACAGGGGATATAATATATAATTCAGCCAAAAAATTCAGGGAAGATATTACACGAACTAAGTATTTTTACTTTTGTTAATTTTAGTTTGAAATTTTCTTATAAGTCATCTAAAGATTCCCTGTTAGTGTTTTACAAATGTGTTGCTTTAAGAACACAACATGGGTTTATTCAAGATAATAAGTCATCAACTACAATACAGACAGAATAATACAGATACCAATTAATAAAAAGGTAATTATAAAGTTATAGACATTAAAGCCCAGTACTCTTAATGTAAGGCTGTTAAAATTTATTTGCTGGATTTTTAAGATTAGGATTTATAATTAATGTTAAATGAAAAGGGCCAAGAAAACCAATATTTGGCTCTTGCCCTCTGAGTCAGTCTGAATCCAGGGAACAGGGGACTTCTCTAAAGAGCTTTGCAACTCTGAGCCACATAACCTCCTGATCAGGGAGATTAATGAGACCACTGGAGAACAGAAAGCCAATCAGTGCATTTGTTACAAAGAGGAGAGTCATCATAGAAAGGAGACATCCATGATGCTTCTGAGGGAAGCCAAATGGTCAAGCAAGACCTGGACCCACCTAGCGCAAATGGCACTAGCAGAACTGAGAATCTCTTCTCAAGTTTCCCCAGAATTGATTCCCACAAAAGCTCAGCTGACTGTTAACAATAGATAGAAACAAAAGTCAGTTTGACTGCTTCATCTTAAACACTTAGCAAAGACAGTTAAGACCAAAATACAGCCACTCCTGGGCATTTTAAATAATAATAATAATAATAATAATAATAAAATTTTAAGGTATGCACTTTATCTTATCCTCCCAAAATAAGTAAGACTGGAGGCTACAAAGAAGGATTCTCACACAGGAATGCCTAATACTTATAAAAAGAGACTATCAAGAAGAGCTGCCACAGGCAGAAGTTTTCAGTTTAAGACCTACAGATATTCCTAACCTACACAGGTAGGCTTGGTGTTTGCTAGTACGATTATCCAGCCCTGAGTAACAGAATTAAAGGTTTCTCTATTAGACGCAGAGGTCATACTAGTAAAAGGATTTTTACAAGATCAGATGACATTAAATTATTAAACTGTGTCTTATTGGGAGGGCCAACTGTAACACTTAAAGTTAAATATTAAGTTGACAGTCCTGATAATTGGGGATATTAAAGACTGGTGAGGGAATTTCTATACAGTGACATGTTCCAGCTGCTGCAACATTTATTCAGTACTCATGGTTTTTGTTTCACTCATAGAAGAATCCATTCACAGATGACTTTACAACCTGTTCTTCCCCAACCTGACTTCAAACCGAACTGACTTCTAAAGGGCAACTCATGTCTCTCAACTGACTTCTAATAGGCAACTCATGTCCCTCACGACGAGCCCACTCACGTCACCCTGTCTCAGGACAGAAGAAGAAAAAATTAGTGATGCCACTCTTTTTACAACAATGGAGAGAAAGATAAATAGACTATCAATATAAATAATTAATTAAGTCAGGTAAAATCAGGGAGATCGGTTTTGGGTGAGTTGTAAAAATTTGGAGACTCTTATCTGAGGGATTAAAATTTCCTCAGTGCTCTTCCCATAATCTATCAAAGATTTGAAAGGGACACAGAGAAAAGGGGGAAATTGTAGACCCAACCTGATCTTTTATTAAAATTGGGAGCCATCATGCCACAAAGCCATGAAAAGATAATTTTGGCTTTACCATAAATTACTTCAAATTCTGAACCTGCGTGGAATGCCTGCCCACGCCTTGAACTCACGCATGCCCAGCTCTCTGACCAGATAGCAGCCCTCTCTGAAACTTTAGTGACACATCATAAATATTTGCCTTCTCTGGCCAGACAACAACCCTCTCTGAGGCTCTAATGGTCCTCATGAATTCTGATGTAGGGACAGCAAAAAAATTGTAAACTACCTTTAATGTGATGTTTATCAGAGTTCTGTTATCTGTAACCCCCCTTTTGTGTAACTTTCTGGGCTATAAAACTGGGCTGTAGGAAAGCTGGGGATGCTGTCTTGTTCCCACCATTTTGGGAGGGAGAGGCAGCACGGCCGGTGGAAATAATAAGCTTAATTTTATTTGATTTTAATTTGAGTCAGTGGTCTTTTCTAGCGTCCTGGTCTAACAGGTAAACACTCCAAAGACGTGGAGCTCTGCCAGCCTAAAGACTTCTTGAGAAACTTCCTCTGAGGTTGGGCACTTGAAATATATGTTGTTGTAAGGAGATTTAGCTTCCTTTCTAGTGACACCATAAAAGCTGGGTCTGCATCTATGTGACCTGGAGGACATGGTTTCTTGTATTCTAATGAACATGAGGCAGCAGTGCTGAATTTTGTATTTGTAGGTAAACTGTGGCCACTTGGTGCTAAGTGTCTCCCCGTGTGAACTGTGAAGCCATTTGGTCATCCTCCACTTTTCGTGGTGTTTCTTGCTGCTGCACTGGGAGTTTGGTATTTGCTTCATGAAATACAACGAGTTCAACTGGGACCCAGTATTGGAGGGAGTTCTGTCACTTGTGGTGACAGAGAATGCACCAACCAGGCTTCTATCTCACAAAGCTTGCCCATTTGTCCATAGAAATCTGACTCTGAACGTTGCCCAGAAACCTCTCCATGTAACAAGAAGGGTCTGCTGGCTGCACCATATCAGTCACAAGCCATTTTGAAGGCAATGGAAAATCCTCCTGGCCACACCACAGATGTATTATCACACACCTGCCCACCACTGCAATAGGCCCACTACTCAGCAGGGTCCAACTTACTGGCATCTTTGTTCTACACCATTTTCATGAAACCCCGTCAATCATGGCATTCTCTTGTACACTCATGATCAGGAAAATGACATCCAAAGGTTCTCCAGTGCCACCTGGTTAAGGGAATTTCAAAAATTTTATTGTATTTATTTAGCCATTTTTCATGGATGAAGTTGGAGGCATTGTGGGTTTCAGTTCATTCAGGAACCATTAAATGGTGAGGAAACTCATTTCAATGAAATCTCTGGAGAAATCTCACAGGCAAGTCATCCCATAGAGTGGTCAAAAGGTCACATGAAGCCAGGCCCATTGAGGTCTTCTATGTGACGTCCATCGGTGTTCTGACTGTCAACTATGGCTGCCACATCTTTCAGAATAAAATCATGTGATATCTTAGCTGAGATTCCAAGGCTCTGTGGAAAGTCACCCTTCTTTTTTGATCTCAGTTTCCAAGGGGAAATCCAATGCGTGGCCTCCTAAAATCTGAACACAGTTCATGGCAATATTTCTCTGAGATCAGTTCCAGAACTCAGACTCTAAGGGGAATCACACCAGAGTTCAAGCCCAGGTAGACCCTGTCATCACTTCCAAGCACTACACAAATGACCACAATTAAAACCAAAACACTCCCACAAGGCCCTCATCTTCTTCCATATAGACACTCATCATAACCTGTGGCTGGAGGTTTCCATGAGGGGCTCAGCCCAAGACAGTGTACAAAATAAACTCCCTTGCCCCTAATTTGCCTAAAGTCAGGGTTGCCTGGACACCCTTCCTGAGAACCAGGAGTGATCAAATAAGCCTGCCATAAATACTGCTCTGCTTCTCCAATTTGAGGCCTACTGACTCTTGGGTATAGACTCTTTATGTGAATTGGAATCATGAGAAAACCCAAGCACATATGGGCTATCATCTGCAGGGTTTTGAGAACTCATTTGACACAAAGGATCCTTATTTTCACTTGACGGAGGTTAGGAACGTTACAGAGGAAGGCGAGAGACGTCGTCCACAATGACTGCTTTTTTGGCCATTTTGGTTTTGGAAGCACACGTGGGAACTTTCTTTAGATCCATCAGGTGCTGAGAATCTATGCAACAGCCTCACACATGGCCAAGAGTCTGATGCAGACACATTCCTTTCCAAAGCAATTAAGCAAAGAGCAACAGGTGATGCCCATTAATTCCCCTTGAAAACCGTTTCCTTCAGGCTTCACAAAGGAGTGGCCTGAGGCAAAGACCTTTCTGACATTCAGGGCAACAGAACAATAGGTAAGCAAATGGCCCATTGCAGGGTTTCTCGAATGATATCTGAGTTTTCTGAGATGATCCCATTCCCTTCAGCTATCCAGTACATGGGCATGTCACAGAGCTTGGAGGTGGTACATATCGTGGACACAAAACCCTGAACCTATTCTGGAGAGTGGCCAGAATTCAAGAAGACATACAGGAACTTAGGAAGATAGTAGTTGTTGCCCATCCATTAGGCTAGCCACAGTCCATTCATAAATTGGGCAGGATGAATGCTGTGAAGTTTTCTACTAGACAGGACACATCCATTGATGCATTCTCTTTTCTAATGTCTACAACCACGGACACAGTGGGATAAACAGACATAGAAACACTCGCATTGTCAAAAGACTTACTAGAAACAGTCCACTCCAAATCAAACAAACCCACTTTCCTATATATTCTCAGATCATGAGACAAAACCACAAACTCACACGCACACCCACAAAGTCAACTCCTTCCCCCAAGTAGGTCTGTGACTATCCGGAGTTTCCTCTGAATGATGGGACATACTACGTTTCCCCGAAATGGGCTGTCCTATGTCATATCTGGTCTCCTTGGCCAACACTGTGAAGTTGTCAGGTGCCAGTAGTGAGACACTACCTGCTTTCTCAGGAAAGGCCCCTCTTCAGAGCTCTCCTGGAATTTGGCCATCCTCACATCAGTAGTTACACAGAAAGACCGATTCTGTCCTTGGTAAATCCAAACATGTGTGGCCACTGGGACTGGGACTGGGAATGACTCTGGGTGCCTGGCTTCCTGGATCCCAAGTTCAGAGAGTTCCATCACCAAGAAAGTTATATAGGTCACTTCCTTCAAGAACTGAATGAGGTCACTGCCTTGGCAACATCTTTGTCCTAACAGTTGCTTCCAAGTGTCCCAATAGATGGAGGCTGCCCCTACTTCCTGTGACACTTTCACAAGTAAGAATGGTATATCAAACATAGGCACCCGTAAACAGCTCTCCACACAGGCCTGGTTTGGTCCATCTTCTCTACATTAAGAAGAGAGAGACTGCTTCAGACACACCCCTTCATCCTGACCTGTTTTTTTTTTTTTTTTTTTGGTCATGAAAGATGACTTTAGCTCTCTCAGGTCCTTCATAGCTTTCTATATCTTCCCCAGGGTTCACTTCTGCATGGACCTTTGAGGTTCTCAGCAGGTGGAAGATCTCTTACATTTCTATATAAGACCAACTTTGTCCTTGCTTTTCTGTAAAGTTAGGTTGAGGAAACAAAGTATGGTTAGGGTTAATAACATGATTGATTTGGGTTAGGAATCATTCTGCTGCATGAATAATGGTATTGGGAACCTGCAATATTTATAAGGATATATAGAGGTGAAATATATGTATGAAAACACAAATCTAGGTAAGATTTGAAGCCCAAAAGGGCATTGGATCCTTGATTGGGATACTTTACTCTGAATTATGTTGTGCACATGTGTCTCAGATAAATCTATACATAATGGCATAGGACCTTGTACCTTGGATAATTGAATGTCGAAGAGAACATCCAGTCAAAAAAGGATAGTTGGTAGGATTAGGAAGATACTTGATAGGATTAGAAAAAAGAGTCAGTATAGGATTTGGACAAAAAGTTCTTTAGCAATAGGGTTTCAGGTAGACAGAAAATGTAAATGTCAGCACATTTGAAGAGTCAGTCACAATGATGAACTGGGGAAAATATGTAGGAAAGCAGATATCATTAGA